>NW_025962763.1:0-15000 GCF_017589495.1 Alosa alosa
GTGACTTTTCCTAATTTCATGCTAACTCTAGAGTTTGGTGAGAATAATTAATATTTCTTAGATGACATTGAACCCTGTCTTCTATGGAATTGTGGTAGAGTGTTTTTACAATGTTTTTGTTAAAAAAATGTCATCAGAAAGGTTTAAAACAGAAGGTTGACACTCCTTACACTGTAATTCTGGGTTGGGTAATGAGGTAAAACCAGAGTGGAGCACTGTACAAGCCACAATCGCTAGCTAAACTAATTGGGGACCTGCAAATGCTTAATTATACACGGAATTATAGCTGTGAATGCATTTTTATTTTTGTTTTTAAATCGTGAGACGAAGTCAAAAATTGTCCATTTTGTTTTTTGAGCTTGAAACTGTGTTTCATGCTTTATGCATTGTTCAAGATTGGAGAGAGTTTTTTGGTTTCAATGAGACATTTTCAGATAAGATTTTCATTTTGGTTTTCAAGTATGTTAAAATGCAGAACTGTTTGCCAGTTGCTGAACTTCATTCTAGGTCAGGCTAAGATGGCCATCTATTTGAGCAGAAAGAACAAAGTTGAAAATGGGCAAAATCAGGATGTTGTAATGGTGTTTGCAGCTCTGATTAAATCTAGACTGCAAATAGACTTTCACTTTTACAAAGCAACTGAAAATGTAACAATGTTTGAAAGTATTTGGTGTGTAAATGGAGTCTTATGCTCAGTTGTAAATGATGAACTTAGCTTTTCACACTTGTAGTGTGGTTTTAATCTAGTGTGATTTATTCACACTCATGACACAATGTTTTTATGTTGAACTTTTGTAATAAACGTTTTTTGAAAATTCAAAAAAAAAAAATTCTCCTCTCTCTCTCCTCTCCCCTCTCTCTCTCTCTCCTCTCCCTCTCTCTCCTCTCTTTTTGTCTTCATTCTCTTTTTCACTTTCCCCTTCCACCCTTTCATCTTATTCTCTCTCTATCTATCTATCTCTATGTTTCTATCTCTTTCTCTATTTATCTCTCTCTATATATCTCTCTCTCTCTCTCTATCAATCTATCTATCTTCTCTTCTCTCTGCCAGACAGATGTGAAGATTAGTGTCATGCAGGGATAATTTGTTTTGAATATTTCCTGAACATGCCATCTCAAAACCAGCTTGCCAAGCTTAGGATTTGTTTCCCTAACGTAAAATACAAAGTAGGACCTAAAGTAGACTAAGGAAGTATAAGTGAAAAAAAAAGTTGTGGTATAATTGATATAAGTATCTCATTAAATGAAATGTTTAGTTTAACCATGCATATGTGCTATGAGAATATGGTGGCCTTCATTCTTCTTTGTCCCTGAAGCCTCCTTCTGTGGGAATCATTAGTGAGAAGTACGTTATACATGTTTGTTGAAAACATGTATAAACATATCACTCTGTTCGTGAACACTCACATTATCTGTTCATGAATTTGCCAACCCCTATGACTCTATGGCTACAGCCTTGGGATAGCACCTCTGACACGACGCTCAACGATAAAGAACGTTCGGGCCAAAGCCTGGCAGATCCAAAAGGCTGCTCCTCAAGACGAGGGACCGCGCTTCGACGCGTGACCTCACACGCCACGCTTGCAGCACCTCAGGGGAGTTTTGGTGTTGTTCTCGCATCCCCGTCTGCTTTCATGGGCCTTCACCTCATGCACAAGCATGTCGGTTTCTTTGTGGGTGAACCGATCCTGTCGCCCAGGTAACTGCACCGTTATAATAGCAATTCACCATTGTTCTGCGCACCTGGCTTTTTAAAGGGAATGGGAGATGAGGGTCTGATTGGTTTATTGCACGTCACGCTCAAACCTCTGGTTAATTAAAGTAACTAGTACAACCTTTTTGAACATTGCGCCCAATGAAATCAAGATGAATGTGGGCTGGCCACGCCCAAAAACAGCTTTTACCGGTGACCAAAGCGACCAATTGGCAAAATGAAAAAATCGCCGGAATTCTCCTTTTAACACAAAGCAAACATCAAACACACTTATGACATCCAGATTTGGCTTTCCTTTTTAATTGACTTTGTGTGAAATGTGTAGTGAGCCTAATCTAGTGTATTAGGTGCAATGTATAAAAGAAACCCAACTTTAGCATTGCCAGAGAGTAGCCTAGCCTATGCATATGGCTCACATCTTCACTCCACACACTGTACCAGGTTGTTATGTTGGAACATTTCTTACAGATAATGATCATTACTTTGTCTTACTGCATGATGCCTTCAATTTCACAAACAGGGCACCCAAGTGCTGTTTTCCAAATTGTGGAAATTCTAACTGCTTTACAACAGAAGTTTCTGTCAGACTCATGTATTCAGAATGCAGGAGTTTAATGATCAGATTTTGTTTTCTCAGAAATGGCAACACCCAAGGCTTACTGTAAGTGTGTGTTTTATACAATGTTTACAACCTTGTGTGTTGTTGTTACCTTTCTACCCACATTCTTATTGAAGTGAGTATTAGTACTGGTATGATTAACTATTGAAGTGAGTATTAGTACTGGTATGATTAACTATTGAGGGTATGATAAACAAGTCCTACCCACGTTCTTATTGAAGTGAGTATTAGCAAAGTCCTTGTAGGCAAGTCCCTCCACTCTGCGGCCATATTGCAACGCTTTTTGGGCACTCATCGGGCATCCTATTCGGCAGAAATGCGTGTGCGCAAGGCTTCACGACACCAATCTTGCTCCAGCGGCGAGTTCACAACACATGATTGGCACGATGTCTTCACAACACACCATATGATTGGCTCAATGTATTCACATCACACCACATGATTGGCTCAATGTATTCACATGTCGACGTTTTGCCGAGGAAGGGGTGTGATATGTGTAGACAACGGCCATATTGGCGTTACAAACTAGCCCCATGCATTTCTATGGAGTATTTTTTGAGTGATGTGTCTACACATTAGAAAGTCTCTGGTATTAGTACTGGTATGATTAACTATTGAAATGAGTATTAATACTGGTATGATTAACTATTGAAGTGAGTGTTAGTACTGATATGATTAACTATTGAAGTGAGTGTTAGTACTGGTATGATTAACTATTGAGGGTATGATAAACAAGTCCTACCCACGTTCTTATTGAAGTGAGTATTAGTACTGGTATGATTAACTATTGAGGGTTTTTGATAAACAAGTCCTACCCATGTTCTTATTGAAGTGAGTACTGATACTGGTATGATTAACTATTGAGGGTTTTTGATAAACAAGTCCTACCCATGTTCTTATTGAAGTGAGTATTAGTACTGGTATGATTAACTATTGAAGTGAGTATTACTGTAGTACTGGTATGATTAACTATTGAAGTGAGAAATTAGTACTGGTATGATTAACTATTGAAGTGAGTATTAGTACTGGTATGATTACCTATTGAGGGTTTTTGATAAAAAAAAGTCCTGTCCCTCTGTGAAGATGTCAAGGCGTTGGTGCCCCCTGCTCTCCCTCCAGGACTTGTACTCTGGTAGGACCAAGAGAGAACATCACCAAAGACCCCACCATCCTGCACACACCCTCTTTAACCTTCTCCCCTCTGGCAGGCGCTACAGATCCCTGCACACAGAAACAACCAGACACAAGAACAGCTCTTTTCCCACTGCCATCACTGTACTGAACTGTGGATAAGTGGGGTCATCCCCACTTTGGCCATTCACCCACTTCTACGCATTACATACTTTATCATTCCAATATGCATCTTGCACACTACATTTACACTATTACTTTGCACTCTACATCACACTCCAGGTGTTCTTGTCTTGAATATTATGTCGTATTTATATATTATGTTGTATGTGCCTATATTGTTGTCTCTATTGTATAGTATGTGTCTAAATTACTATTGTCTACTAAATGTATACCACTATATGTATATTTGTTGAATGTAGAGAGTTAAGTCAAATTCCTTGTAGTAAGCATTCTTGGCCAATAAACTGATTCTGATCTGATGTGTCCTGAGCTTGTTTCAGGATATTTGCATTAATACAGTTTGCATATTACTTTGTGCCTGGGGCCAGTAACCAGCAGGTGCATTTTACTTCCTGGTATCGTGTCAAAGCCTCGGTAGGAAAATTGAAAAAAGATTGGTGTAGGCAATTTTATGATAACATTTCACAGGCCTTTGCCATGTTTTTGTTCTTTTTGTGTGTGCCTACAAAAGCCGTATGAATATTAAAGCTTGCTTTTAGAAAGTTTGTGACACTGCTGAACATGCATGTGAAATTTTATCTCTACTTCCAAACTTGGCAGTCAGATTGTTTTTGTATCTGTTGTGTTCAACCAAAATGAAAAGTCATGATGGTGGTAAAAAGTGACAGACTAGTAAAACCTGAGGGAGCAGAAAGAGGTTCGGTGCTCAAGGGCATCGGGGAGCAGTGAGGGGTTAGGTGCCTTGCTCAAGGGCATCGGGGAGCAGTGAGGGGTTAGGTGCTCAAGGGCATCGGGGAGCAGTGAGGGGTTAGGTGCCTTGCTCAAGGGCATCGGGGAGCAGTGCGGGGTTAGGTGCCTTGCTCAAGGGCATCGGGGAGCAGTGAGGGGTTCGGTGCCTTGCTCAAGGGCATCGGGGAGCAGTGAGGGGTTAGGTGCCTTGCTCAAGGGCATCGGGGAGCAGTGAGGGGTTAGGTGCTCAAGGGCATCGAGGGGAGCAGTGGGGGTTAGGTGCCCTTGCTCAAAGGGCATCGGGGAGCAGTGAGGGGTTCCCGTGCCTTGCTCAAGGGCACGGGGGGAGCAGTGAGGGGTTAGGTGCCTTGCTCCAAGGGCATGGGGGAGCAGTGAGGGGTTAGGTGCTCAAAGGGCATCGGGGAGCAGTGAGGGGTTAGGTGCCTTGCTCAAGGGCATCGGGGAGCAGAAAAGAGGTCGGGTGCTCAAAGGGCATCGGGAGCAGTGAGGGGTTAGGTGCCTTGCTCAAGGGCATCGAGGGGAGCAGTGAGGGGTTAGGTGCCTTGCCTCAAAGGGCAGCCGGGGAGCAGTGAGGGGTTGGTGCTCAAGGGCATCGGGGAGCAGTGAGGGGTTAGGTGCCTTGCTCAAGGGCATCGGGGAGCAGTGAGGGGTTCGGTGCTCAAGGGCATCGGGGAGCAGTGAGGGGTTAGGTGCCTTGCTCAAGGGCACTTCAGCTGTTCCTACTGGTCGGTTACAAGTCCGAAGTGCTAACCAGTAGGCCACGGCTGCTCAAGGGCACTTCAGCTGTTCCTACTGGTCGGTTACAAGTCCGAAGTGCTAACCAGTAGGCCACGGCTGCTCAAGGGCACTTCAGCTGTTCCTACTGGTCGGTTACAAGTCCGAAGTGCTAACCAGTAGGCCACGGCTGCTCAAAGGGCACTTCAGCTGTTCCTACTGGTCGGGTTACAAGTCCGGTGCTAACCAGTAGGCCACGGCTGCTCAAGGGCACTTCAGCTGTTCCTACTGGTCGGTTACAAGTCGAAGTGCTAACCAGTAGGCCCGCGGCTGCTCAAAGGGCACTTCAGCTGTTCCTACTGGTCGGTTACAAGTCCGAAGTGCTAACCAGTAGGCCACGGCTGCTCAAGTGCACTTCAGCTGTTCCTACTGGTCAGTTACAAGTCCGAAGTGCTAACCAGTAGGCCACGGCTGCCCAAATTAGGGATGATGGTCAGCTCCTGAATCACCTGAGGGAAGCATAAACATTGTGAGTAGCCAGACTAGTATCTCGTGGCAGTGAAATGAAAATGAGTTCGACAGGGACAGATGTGAAGATTAGTATCATGCAAAGAAATTTGTTTTAAATAATTCTTAAACACGCCATCTCAAAACCAGTTTGACTCGATTCCCTAACGTAAAATACAAAGTAGGACCTAAAGTAGCCTCCAAGGAAGTAGGCTACAAGTGAAAAAAAGAAGTCAAACATTGTTATGTTGTAATGCAGTATATACAAACTATACGTATATAAACTGTAAGTAAAGACGCAGCATAGAAGTACGTATAAGTATAGGTATATATACTCTTTTGATCCTGTGAGGGAAATTTGGTCTCTGCATTTATCCCAATTAGATAGATAGATAGATAGATAGATAGATAGATAGATACTTTATTGATCCCCAGGGGAAATTCAAGGTCTCAGTAGCATACAGACAACACACACACATTCACTAACAGCAGAAAAAGTAATTAAAAGTATATAATATAAAAACACAACTAAGCAATAAGGACAGTAGAAGATAAAGAATATACTAAATATACTAAAATACAAATAATACTAACTGTCACCCTTGTTGTCGGTGGGAGTGTGACCACCTTTTGCGTGAATGGTATAGCGTTCTTGACTACCCTTGTGTGTACCGTGTTCTTGACTACCCTTGTGTGTACGTATGTTTAGACATAACATGGCAATATAATGAGTTTTTAAACCATTTACCTCTATAGTAGGCAATATGGATAGCTGACACTATGATCACCTGTAGGCCTACCCTAATGACATGGCAAAATGTCTGATTTTCCATTATAATTCAGCCTACTTATAAGATATTCCCTCTTATCAGCATTTCTGATTAGTCCTATATTTGAGGTAGAATTCTGTGCTGGCACAGGCACAGACGACACATCAAGCCCATAAGGACACATTTGCACAAACTTTTTTTTTTTTTTATCAAATGTAAACATTATCATAGGGTTCCCAACCGTTCCGTATAATACAGAATTGTCCCATATTTGAAAGGAAAAAGATGTGTTCTTTATTGAACTCATACGGAACGCATTTTGTTCCGTATTATTGAGAATCACCTCAGTGCATATCCATAACAGATCAGTATAATAAGTTAGACTATGAACGAAGATAAAGGGAAACCTTGCTGCTGTCATTTATCCCTCTCGGTTTGTCTGTCATCACTATCCCAACAGAGAATGCACTTTTCGTTTAAGCCACTGAGTCACGTAGGCCTATATTGCAAACCTATTACGTTGATAGTAGTGTGATACGACATGTCTTGCTCAGAGTTTTACAGTGCATCTGTGCAGCATTTGCGCCGCCAGCCGTAATCCTGTACGCAGTGTGCATACAATTTTTCAACGCTTTATTCATTAAATCATTCAATATTACAACAAAAATATCTTGTGTATGCTACTGTCTTAACTGAAACATGCTTTGTGCACAAATGGTAGCCTATGATTAAGGCAAAGAGAATGGACATCTCAACATAAGGATACATTAGAAGATTATGATTGGTGTAAACTTTGTCACGACATGATAAGCAGTTCTGGCGTTTAAAAATGCAACATTCCATTCAGGTGTTGAACAGTAGGCCTAAAAGGCACACTGTTCTTAGTAGTTATGCTGAAGGCAGTGAGATTAGGCATGGCATCCTACAGTCACTCTGTTTGGAACATCATCTAAAAGTTTGTGACAACCAAACAGCAGTGTAAGCAAATGCCTATTGTTAGGTCACCATAGTTGTTTTTTCTCTAGGCCTATCCTATCGCAAATCGCGACATAAGCTCATTGGTTGCTCAATGGGGGGCGGGGGTAATTAGTGTGTGTGTGTGTGTATGTGTACCGTATCTATTCAAGCCACAGAGTGAACAGAACAAAACCCGTTTCACCAGTTTCATAGATTTGATGTTCTCTCTGAAAAGCAAATGGAAAAACACCCAAGGCCAAATGTGTGTGTGTTTGTGTATGTGTATTGTATGACTGTATCTATTCAAGCCACAGAGTGAACAGAACAAAACCCGTTTTACCAGTTTTATACATTTGTGTTGTCGTTACCATGTCAACCATGTCCTTGCTGAAGTATTGGTATGGCATTTTAACATTAAATGTCCCATTAGCTATTGATGGGAACATTTTGCTGGTGTCAGCCTGCTGATGGATTTCATGACATGATAGTAATCTGTGAGCAATTTGGAGGTGGGGCATGGTACTGTGCAACAAGGAAAACAAAACACTCTAACTGTTTGACTGACAGATTAAACACTGAATGACTTGCCTCTAGCAACTAGCAACTGGAGAAAGAATAGAACATCAGAACAGTTAGTTGACTAATAATTCCGTTGACTGCATCACAATTCCCTCCCACAGTTCTCTACTATGCAGATATGAGAGTCAGGAAGCTGCAGTGATTTACAGCACTAGTGCATCATATGGCCTAAAGTCCAAATGAATTACGCTTCTGTGTGCAGTGGCTTAAGACTGCCTCCTTGTGGCTATTCTTAGTACATCAAGCACTCCCAATCCCTCTACAAGTTAATTACAATTAGCTACAGTTTGTGAGTGGGAGTTGAAATAGCCTGCTCAGCACCCGCCAGCTGCCCATTAACCCTTAAAGGTGTAGGTTTTTGAACATTCTAAGTTCCGCAACAATTGAAGGTTCTAAAATTCTATGTTGAATTCAATGAACCCAGATATTCTTTAGAACGTTCATTTCCCAACATTCCCGTCACACCGGTGTGACGGTACTCCTTTAAGGGTTAAAGGATAAAGCCGGCGATTTTTCACACAGATCTCTGTTTCTAGCTTGAGTTGCTGTAGCCAACAGCTAAAGCAGCTGGCAGCTACAGCGCTACACTCTGGGGGCATGAACATGGGGGCTCATGAACATGCCCCACAGTGTAGCATCCGAGCTAACCCGGAAGCTCTAACTGTTGGCTGCAGCAACTCGAGCTACTGTAGGTAAAACCAATATTTTGGGTTTTTTTTCTTTGTACCGATAGTACTGGGTGACCTTGAGAAACGGACATTTATGTGAAAAATCTCTGGATTTCTCCTTTAACTAGAGTCACAGTAGGGTTATTGGAGTTCAATTGCAGGTAGACACAATTAACCTTCTCAAAAGAAAACAACCTCATTAAAACAGAAGTTCTGAACACAATAGATTTGTTTGTTTTTTTAATGACTGGTAACTTTGGCTACAGAATTTTAGTTTAGGCTTGAATGATATTATGCATTAGAGAGCAACAACAAACATACATTCGTACAGCTTTTTAAAGTCAAAACAATTGAAAAATAACCATTTGATAGCATGAAATAGAAAACAAATACCTGTTTGAACATGGCAAAAATATGCATAACACAAGGGCCAAGGAATTTCAATTAATGCAGATTTTACAAGTTAACGACAGCATTAGCTTTGCACTCAATGGATGATGTCATCTTCTAAACAGGTTACATGGCTACAGAATGTTTATTTATGTTTTTGGGGCACATTTCCAAAAATAACAAACAACATATATAACATAATATTAGTATTGAGAGCAGAGATCAGAACAGTTCTTTGGCTCTATAACAACAGGCACTGCAGTCAACTGGCTCATGATGAAGGATTTAACTAAAGGATCAATCAGCTGGAGAAACTAAAGGATATCAGCTAGAGAAACTAAAAGCTATGAGCTTACAAAAATAAATGATATCAGCTGGAGAATATAAAGGATATCAGTTAGCGAAACTAAAAGCTATGAGCATACAAAAATAAAGGATATCAACTAGAGAAAATAAAGGTTAACAGCTACAGAAACTTATTTATATTTATTTTGATATTTCCTATAGGATGTTTCTGTTGATATTTACATTGATATTTCTATTTAAAATGTTTCTGTATGTTGTGCACATTAAGGATGTTTATTTTGAGGTCTCCTGAATCTGTCGGCTACGATACTCCATCACGCAGCGCCTCATGACGCGGTCCCCCTTGATGTCTGCTAATTTAGATTTAGATTAGGCTGCTTCTGAAGTGTGCAGATTACTAGTGGAGGATTAGGCTGCTTCTGAAGTCTGCAGGTTACTAGTGGAGGATTAGGCTGCTTCTGAAGTCTGCAGGCTACTAGTGGAAGATTCGGCTGCTTCTGAAGTGTGTAGGCTACTAGTGGAGGATTCGGCTGCTTCTGAAGTGTGTAGGCTACTAGTGGACTATTAAGGATTAAGCTGCTTCTGAAGTGTGCAGGCTAGTAGTGGACTATTAAGGATTCGGCTGCTTCTGAAGTGTGTAGGCTAGTAGTGGACTATTAAGGATTCGGCTGCTTCTGAAGTGTGTAGGCTAGTAGTGGACTATTAAGGATTGGGCTGATTCTGCAGTACACAGGCTAGTAGTGGACTATGGTCGATGGCCCTAGTCATGTTGCTGTGTGCTGAGGCTGTGGGGTGGGAGGATATGTTGCTGTGTGCTCAGGCTGTGGGGTGGGAAGGTGGAAGGATATGTTGCTGTGTGCTGAGGCTGTGGGGTGGGAGGATATGTTGCTGTGTGCTCAGGCTGTGGGGTGGGAAGGTGGAAGGATATGTTGCTGTGTGCTCAGGCTGTGGGGTGGGAGTAGGGGTGGGCGATATGGCCTAAAATTCATATTGCGGTATAATTTGGGACACAGACGGTAAACGGTACATCATTCTCCCTTTCATTCACGTCTGTGCCATTCCCAGTACAAAGAAACACCTTCAAATGGTAGAATAAAAATGGCTTATCTTGGCTTAATCTACTTATCCACTTTGTCAAAATCACATAATTCTACATGAAATATTACTTACTGATTTGTTTGTGATTCACTGCCATCATTTCCAGTTAAAAGAAAGTTATTGGTGATATATATATATATATATATATAAAAAACACTTATAATCACTTAATGATAATTAATCAGTATTAACCATCATGAAGTGGAGTTCCCAAAGCACAGCCATAGAGGAGCAAGTAAAGCAGAACATACTGAAGTTTAAGGAGGTTATAAACACACAATAACTACTCAATGAAACCCCAGTGTAAAAGGGGTCTCAATGTGTGTGTGTGTGTGTGTGTGAGAGACTCACTCAAGTCTTTCTCAGAGGGAAACACAGAGCAGTGTGTGTGTGTGTGTGTGTGTGTGTGTGTGAGACTCACTCAAGTCTTTCTCAGAGGGAAACACAGGGCAGTAGGGATATATGTGTGTGTGTGTGTGTGTGTGTGTGTGAGAGACTCACTCAAGTCTTTCTCGGAGGGAAACACAGGGCAGTAGGGATATATGTGTGTGTGTGTGTGTGTGTGTGTGTGTGTGTGTGTGTGTGTGTGACTCACTCAAGTCTTTCTCGGAGGGAAACACAGGGCAGTGTGTGTGTGAGAGACTCACTCAAGTCTTTCTCGGAGGGAAACACAGGGCAGTAGGGATATATGTGTGTGTGTGACTCACTCAAGTCTTTCTCGGAGGGAAACACAGGGCAGTAGGGATATATGTGTGTGTGTGTGTGTGAGGTGCAGTAGGGATGTGTGTGTGTGAGCAGTAGGGATGGGGGTCGCAGTGGAGACTCTTCAGCTCCTCCAGAATCCGCTCAATCATCCAACGCCGCTTGGACTCCACCACCCTCTTCCTCACCGCCCTGTGTGTGTGTGTGTGTGTGTGTGTGTGCGTGCGTGTGTGCGTGCATGTGTGTGTGTGAAGAGGGAGAGAGAGAGAGAGAGACAAAGAAAGAATGTGCGTGGGTGCGTGCGTAAGAGCAGACTGTGGCTTTCACTTTAGACTTTGGTTTGCCTCACTGAACTAGTCTGATTTAATAATCAGACACGTGTCACATAACACATAGACATGTTGATGCTGCACTACTGAACTCTGGTTAAAATGTGTTAATCGTGTAATTTTTCAGAAACTGTTTAAAACTAAGAACTAGTGCAAAAGCAGTCTTACTTTTCGGTGACGGTAACTTTACTCTTGATTTCTTCGGGCAGTTTTACGTCAGGCTGCTTGTCATAGCCACGGCGGGAAAAACCTCCACTCAGATCACCCTTAGGACAGGAAAAAGAAAACACACATCAAACTAGGACAGGAAACATGTCAAACTAGGACAAGAAACACACCTTAATCTACGACAGGAAACACACGTCAAACTAGGACAGGAAGGACACGTCAAACTAGGACAGAAAACATGTCAAACTAGGACAGGAAACAGGAAACACGTCAAACTAGGACAGGAAACACGTCAAACTAAGACAGGAAACACACATCAAACTACGACAGGAGGACGCATCAAACTAGGACAGGAAACACATGTCAAACTAGAACAGGATGCACACTAGTACCCTAGACGTTTAATGATTCTGTCTAACCAGACTCTTGATGGCTAACTGGTTCCATCTTACCAGGCTCTTGATGGTGTCCACAGGCTGGTTCTACGTAACTGGTTCTATGGTTCTCTCTTACCAGGCTCTTGATGGTGTCCACAGGCTGGTTCTACGTAACTGGTTCTATGGTTCTCTCTTACCAGACTCTTGATGGTGTCCACAGGCTGGTTCTATGGTTCTCTCTTACCAGACTCTTGATGGTGTCCACAGGCTGGTTCTATGTAACTGGTTCTATGGTTCTCTCTTACCAGACTCTTGATGGTGTCCACAGGCTGGTTCTATGTAACTGGTTCTATGGTTCTCTCTTACCAGACTCTTGATGGTGTCCACAGGTTTCCTCTTGAGTCTCCTGCTCTCCAGCGAAAGCACCGTCTCCATCTCAAACAGCTTCAGGGCTTCTGTGCTTGTGGCCGGCTTGAAGCAGCAGCCCCCTACAGCAGCACCAACAACACACAAACAAACAAACAAATTCTGAGTGGTTTTCAAAGTGTCATAACTGTGCGTTTATTGTTCATAACAGGTTGTCTCAAGACATTGAGGCAATTTCGCTAGTTTTTTCCCTATTTTTTAAATTCCATAAAAACGACACTCCATCCATCCACAACTATAGTCTGGACTGTCGTGCTTGACACATTCCATCTCTTTGACTGACTGACCTGTAGCGTTGGTGATTCCATGAAGCACTCGGTCATCTCGGCTGATTTCCAGAATGTTCTCGTTGCCGACCAGAGTCTCGTCTCTCCCTCGCACCAGGATGCTGTCCACCACGATGCAGGAGCTCAGCAGCTTATTGGTCCACCGGGGACTGGGAGGACCTGGGCACGTAAGGCTAACCTCCACCGGGGACTGGGAGGACCTGGGCACGCAAGGCAAGCCTCCACCGGGGACTGGGAGGACCTGGGCACATAAGGCAAGCCTCCACCCGGGGACTGGGAGGGACCTGGGCACGCAAGGCTAACCTCCACCGGGGACTGGGAGGACCTGGGCACGCAAGGCAAACCTCCACCGGGGACTGGGAGGACCTGGGCACGCAAGGCTAACCTCCACCGGGGACTGGGAGGACCTGGGCACGCAAGGCAAGGCAGCTGGGTTTATATCAAGGCAAGGCAGCTGTGTTTATATCAAGGCAAGGCAGCTGTGTTTATATCAAGGCAAGGCAGCTGTGTTTATATCAAGGCAAGGCAACTGGGTTTATATAGCGTATTTCCTATCAAGGCAAGGCAACTGGGTTTATATAGCGCATTTCCTATCAAGGTAACATTCTCACACACACACACACGCTGAAACATACCCCTAACAGACAGGGGACACTGCTACTCACGAGAGCAGCACATACAGGCAGAATGCTAGCTGCTGTTTATGAGACATACACACACACACACACACGGACACACACACGCTGAAACATAAGCCGCTGCTTACGAGGTGTCGTAGCCATCGGTGAGGCACAGTGCGCGGAGGCGACACTGGGGAAACTGCTCCTTCATCTTGCCAAGCTCCGCGGCAGCGAGGTCCAGTGCGTCGTACAGCGGAGTGTTGCCTTTGGCCTCCAGAGACTGCATGCGTTGCTAGGAGACAGCACAAAGAACAACAGGAGAGTCATAACGCTGTCTACTGGAGAATAAATCCATATGGCGTTATTTACATATAAATACATATGCCATTATTTACGTACAGTCATTTCCTGTGTATTAGCCGCATTGTGTATAAGCCGCAGGGCAGTGTTTTATGAAAGTTAAAAGAAACAAAATCATATTGATACCATATGAACTGCCCCCGTGTATATAACTCATAGCTGAAGAAATTCTGCAAAATCAATGTATAAACCTTGGCTAATAGTTGGGAAATTACGGTATACATTAGGGGAACCGTTCGGTTCGCTTGTCTTGGTTCGGGGCATGTGTGCATCGTACGGTTTTGACGGTTCATGGCTTGCGTAATGTAGCCTCATGCCCATATGTGACAGTTTTTTTCCCTTTTGCGTGAAAGCGGAGGCGTGCAGTGCTGCCCACGTGCAGAAATGGCAAGTGGGAGCGATAAGGAAGGCAGCACGGAGGTGGAGGATGCGCCAGTCTGGTGTGTTGAAACAAAAAAGGGGAGCAGGAGGCTATATGAGCGGCCACTCCGCTCCTGCCTGCAGAAGAGACGTGTAGTCGGCTAATAATCATTTATTTTACTGTAAGGTAATAACCTCACATCTCAAAAGCCCTCGAAAATAAAATATCATTACAATTTGTTTTGGGTCTTCCTCACGATCTAACGTTTAGTTTCTGTGAGCAAATAGCCCTGATGAGCAAATAGCCCTGTTGAGCAAATAGCCCTGTTGAGAGAAGCTAGAGGAGTGACAGGAGGGAAAGTGCACATTCACAGGGCTTGACAATGTTATGTGGCCTAGAAGCCATCTTGCATAGCTCGGCTACGCTACGCTATGTGTAGAAATAAAATATTCCATAATATTTCAGTCAATCTTAGTTTGCTAAAAAGGCACAAAAAAAAATCCTGTAGATGGCAATAACACATTCTACCTTTTTGTATGGTATTTCTCAAGTGTTAAAGATTTAAAAGAAAAAATAACAACAAGAACCGTACAGAACCGAAAACCGTGACCCTAAAACCGTGATACGAACCGAACCGTGACCCTAAAACCGTGATACGAACCGAACCGTGGGTTTTGTGAACCGTGCCACCCCTAGTAAACATATGCTGTTATTTATGTATACATACATACATACATACATACATATGCTGTTATTTATGTATACATACATACATACATATGCTGTTATTTATGTATACATACATACATACATACATATGCTGTTATTTATGTATACATACGCCGTTATTCATGTATAAATACATATGAGATTATTTACGTATAAATACATATGCTGTTATCTACGTATAAATACATATGAGATTATTTAAGTATAAATACAGATTCTGCAGAAAGGTCCATTCTGCAGTAGATCTATTGATGT
>NW_025962763.1:20000-31704 GCF_017589495.1 Alosa alosa
ACAGCAAGACAAAATATACACATTTGGACCAAAGGTCCATTTATTCGCTTTTTTTTTTTTTCAAACTGCAGAAATCAAATTATTAGGCTGTTATATAGAGAACGAAAAAAAACGTTATTAACCGGTTTTGTGGATTTCAGAATAACGTTTCTGTTCCGGAACAGTTGAAGACCATTTTGTTTTCGTTTCCGTTTCTTGTAAAATTCCGTTCGTTTTCGGTTTTCATTCCTTGAACCGGTTCGGAGCCCTGGTATTCAGAGCATCAGTTTTCTTCATTGTATGTCAAAAGCAACTTTCTATCGTTTGTTCACTTTCACGACATCCACTTCTCAATCTGCTAGACTAGGGTATTTTAAGGCATAGCCCTAGTCTACGTGCAGTAAATAGTTTGAGTATTTTTTTTTAAGTGGAGTAGAACTACTAGGGCTACTGTATGTCGCTGCTTGTTGACATCTTATTATCATGTAGCCTATGATCGCTAAACTTTGATTATTTTTAATGACGCAATCGGTTATCTCCGTTCAGCAGCGCTTGTGGTTCAGCTGTGGGCAGCACGCAATTAGCGGCAGTGACGGGCGGTGATGAGCGATGTTTACGTAGCCTAATGAAGTGACAGCTTAGTCAATTCCACGCAGTAGGCCAATGGCAAAGCACAGCGTTTGCTGCATAGAAAAACTCAGTAGCCTATTAGTGCTTTCTTTGTAGCCCTACATCCAGCCCTGAGTGTTGGCCTGGTTGCTAGCTTCTTCAAACTTTGCAAACTCAGCTGGGTGTTGTTACAATTGCGGCGCACAAGTGCATTTGACCGGCATGTCTCAGACTGACCGGCCGGTCGCCGGTCATGGCCGATCATGTGAAAATCGGCCAATTCCGGTCACCAGCCAATCTATCGGTACATCTCTAATAATAATAATATCTATAAGTCTGCATGCATTTAAAAAGTTTGGTTTTGGTCAGACTAACACAATAAAATGGCTGATAAGTTCAACAAATTCACCCGCCAGTACACAAATTCACATTTGGCGGGTGGGGGTGCTAATTTTCATTCCTTGCGCACACACAGTTACACACACATGTGTGTATATACAGGTGGGACTCAAAAATGTTTCAAAAAGTGGATCTTTCATATATTCTAGATTCATTAGATATAAAGTGAAATATTTCAAGCCATTTTTTGTTGTAATCTTGATTACAGCTTACAGCTCATGAAAACGGAAAATGGGTATCAACTTTTTTGAGACTCACCTGTACACACAAAGGAGTACACACACACACACACGCACAGTAAAAATACAGAGTACACACTTCAGTTGCACCATTCCATAAAAACAACAACAGAAGTAAACAGCCCAACTCGAGATGAAGGGTGACATGTCTTACCCTTAAGTTTCTGCAGGAGCGGAGATTTCTCAAACACCTGAAGCAGGTAGGCAATACGGACGGGCTCAAAGAAGCGCAGACGCGTCTGCTCGCAGTACAGTCTCACACAGGTGGACTCCCCGTCATCTGAATCCTCACTCTGGTCTGAGGTGGACTCCTTGTCATCGGAAACCTCGCTCTGTTCTGAGGTGCAATCCCCGTCATCTGAATCCTCACTCTGGCCTGAGATGGAATCCCAGTCATCTGAATCATCACTCTGCACTGTGCTGGACTTCCTGTTCTCTGGAGCCTCACCCTGGACTGCGGTGGACTTCCTGTTCTCTGGAGCCTCACCCTGGACTGAGATGGAATCCCCATCACCTGGAGCCTCATTTTGGACTGCGGTGGACTTGCTGTTCTCTGGAGCCTCACTCTGGACTGCGGTGGACTTCCTGTTCTCTGGAGCATCACTCTGGACCAAGATGGAATCCCCGTCACCTGGAGCCTCATTTTGGACTGCGGTGGACTTGCTGTTCTCTGGAGCCTCACTCTGGACTGCGGTGGACTTCCTGTTCTCTGGAGGCTCACTCTGGAAACAAAATAACACAACCGCAGCACTCATGCGGTCAACAGCGTGTAGTAGGACGTTCTAATGCCGCCAAGAGAGTTTGGGACGTTCTACTGCAGTCAAGAAAGTTTGGGACGTTCTAATGCAGTCAAGAGAGTTTGGGACGTTCTAATGCCGCCAAGAGTGTTTATAATGTTCTAATACAGTCAAGAGAGTTTGGGACGTTCTAATGCCGCCAAGAGTGTTTATAATGTTCTAATACAGTCAAGAGAGTATGGGACGTTCTAATGCAGTCACGAGAGTATGGGACTTTCTAATGCAGTCAAGAGTGTTTATTTTGTTCTAAAACGGTCAAGAGAGTGTGGAATGTTCTAATGCAGTCAACAGTGTGTAGTAGGACGTTCTAATACAGTCAAAAGTGTGTAGTACGATGTTCTAATGCGTGTGTTGTAGTGTGTAGTAGGACATTCTACTGTAGGCAAGAGTGTGTAGTAGGACATTCTACTGTAGTCAAGAGTGTGTAGTAGGACGTTTAAATGTGTTTTCGGAGCAGAGGTGTTATTAGAGGGTGGACGGGGGGGCGTGTCTCCTTCAACATTGTCATCAAGTCAGTAAGTTCAAAGGGCAAAGACACGCGTCAAAAACAAACTCTATTTTTCACCACTGACAATGTTCAAAATAGAATGACACTTCTGTGGTAGTGTGGTGAGGTTCTATACAGACAAATCGAAGTATTGTAAACGTTGTAATGTTTCGAAAAAAATAATTTTCCGAATCGTGTGTTTTTTAGCCTACCGTAGCTGTCTTCCTGTCACGGCCACTTGAAGGAAATGCTTAACAAGTCAATTAATGAATGCAGCGCAAACCACAGTCAATAAACGCAAGAGGATAGTATGCTACTCTTTCGTGTTCATTGACTTTGGTTTGCGTTGCATTCGTTAATCGACTTGTTAGAGGACAGTCTGCTACTCTCCTCTCGTGTTCATTGACTGTGGTTTGCGCTGCATTCATTAATTGACTTATTAAGCATTTCTTTCAAGTGGCCGTGACAGTAAGACAGCTACGGTAGGCTAAAAAACACACACTTCGGAAAATAACATTTTGCTATATGCTACACCTACTACCAGAAGATATGATATAAACCTGCCCACAGTGCTACAGATATGATATAAACCTGCCTAATAACAAACCAAGTGTCCTGAAAGAGAGTGTGGTTACCTGGAGCAACCAGGTGCACAGGTGTGAACAGGTGTACCTCTGCCTCAGCCAACAGGTGAGCCCAGCAGATGTGCGAGTGCTCGAACACCTCGTGGTCCTCCACAGCCAAGTCGCCTGACATTCTGGAGCGACTCGGCAGCAGCTCTCTGAAGAGACGGTACAGCCCCTCAACCGCCACTATCTGCAACAGGTCATCACGTCTAGTCAGCCATTTCACTTTGGGTTACAGCAACAGGTCATCACGTCTAGTGAGCCATTTCACTTTGGGTTACAGCATCCGCAACATCAAATAACTCCGGTACGGGAAAAACAACCAAAAAATAACACAGACATGAGACAATGCACAGAGAAGTGAGACAGAGAAATGAGACAATGCACAGAGACACGAGACAATGCACAGACATGAGACAATGCACAGAGAAGTGAGACAGAGAAATGAGACAATGCACAGAGACATGAGACAATGCACAGACATGAGACTAGGGCTGGGATAAACGATTATTTTTTAAACGATTAATCTAGCGATTATTTTTTCGATGCATCGATTAATCTAACGATTCATTTTTTCAGTCCGCTTCGATTGGATTATCTCCCATTAATTCACTAAAGAAACTTGTACATGTTTATTTACACATCTGAATGAAAAACATGAATTCTTTTTAACATTGCAATATATGTTTATTGCTCTTAAGATTCCAAAATAAAAGACTATACAAGTGCAAAGTAATGCATTCTTAGTCAGAGGTAGCATTCAATAAAGTTCAGTAGTGTATGTCTAATTGAGTGCCATTTTCAGAGAGTCATTTTAAGGCGCTAATGTGGGAATCCTTGCAATTAACATTAACACAGTTAAAAGGCTGCTGATGTGTGGATGCAATTCATAACGTAGTTAGTTCAAATAACGGTTCGTACTTCTCCTTTGGACAAGCACTTTTGAGTCTTGGAAAACACTTTCAATTTACATCGATTTTGCAAACATTCAGAGTCAATAAAATGAGCCCTGCATGAGTAATCTAATAAGCAGGGCTAAACTTGACATCCAAACAGTATTCTAACGTTAGCTTTGAGATACTGCTTGATTGCATACTGTAACTTAACTTAGTTTAGTCTCCTCAATGTACTGTGTTGTGATAAGACCTTAGCAGAGTTTACTTTAACTTTTAATTCAGCAGTTTAATGCTGCAAATTTATGCAGCATGGTCACGATGCTAAGCGGATTTAATAGCAATTTAGCCCACTGTGTTCTATGCAGTGCTTCTATGTGGCAACAACAATCCTTCAACAATCGTGAATATTTTGTTAAATGCACATGAAGAGGAGGAGCAGCTGCTCGTTAAGAGAGAGCGGGCGGGCGCAGGAAAGGCTGTGTGAGAAAAAAGTGCAGCTCAATGAAATTATTTTATCTTATCTTTAATTTAAATAGTAGGCCTACAACATAGAACATCAATGTGTGGTGGCCGGTTTTGATTTCGTGGGGACCAGCCACAGATTAGTCAACGTATGGAAAACACTGAAGGTGTAAAATTAAAAATGTTTAGCATGTTATGCTTGACGAATTGACGCTCATATTTTGCGTCGACGTCATCGATTATGTCGACGCGTTGTCCCAGCCCTACATGAGACAATGCACAGACATGACACAATGCACAGAGAAGTGAGACAGAGAAATGAGACAATGCACAAGGAAATGAGACAGAGACATGAGACAATGCACAGAGAAGTGAGACGCGGACTGGCTGCCGTTACCTTCTGGATTCTGGTTGCGGCCTCGTTGCGTGACAAGACCTGATGCAGACACTGAACCAAAGGCGGGCAGCCTGTGACTCGTCGCATGTAGCACAGAACTTTCATCATCTCCACCGTGTGCTTCTTTTGCTGTGAATACACATGTAATTATTATAGTGCATGAAAATGCACTGTACTGTTCTTCCAAAATGTCTTATTACAGTGCATGAAATGCACTGTACTGTTCTTCCTAGGCTTCTTCTTCTTCTTCTTCTTCTTCTAACGCGCTTAATGCAGCTTCAACCGCTTAACGAAACTTTCATTCAAACTATGTTATGAGGGTCTTACTTAGGACATGGGTGCTATGTATTTTTCAGCTTTGTAACTTTTATACTTTTAAACTATTAATTAAAAACTGTTCAAAATTTCCCCATAGACTTAACATGGGCTGATGACATCACAATAGAGCCAATACAATTAGGAATCCTATGGCAGGTGTTCAGGCCACCTGTCCCAACTGCCATTCTCAGGCTTTAAGCATACAAACTGGCCCTATTAAGACTACACATCATGTTCAACTGCTTCCTCTGCCAAAAAACTGTTTCAAAATAAAAGTCCTCACTACAATATTTCACTGTTAAACAATTTAACCCTTTAAACTACTGAACTTTTTAACTGTTCAGCCATTGTAACTGTTACTTGTCATCAACTATGACTCCTACCCACTGTAGCTAGTTAGCTAAGTAACATGGTTAAGATATAATAAGATGCTAACACGTTAGCATGCTAACAAGATTTTTTTAAGAAAACTGTTAAAAATGATTAGCTAAGTTAACTAAGTAACATGGTTAGCATAGTTAAGATGCAAGCAAGATTTTAAAGAAAACGCTTAAAATTATTAGCTAAGTCACATGGTTAACATAGTTAAGATGTTAAGATGCTAGCTAAGATTTTTAAAGAAACTACTTAAAATGATTAGCTAAGTTAGCTAAGTAACATGGTTAAAGATAGTTAAGATAACAAGTAAAAATAATTAACTAAGGCTAAGTAACATGGTTAAGATAGTTAAGATGCTACAAGATAGTTAAGATAACTGCTAAAAAAAACGATTATTAAGTCGGCTTAAGTCACATGGTTAACATACTTCAAGATTTTAACATTGTTAAGATGTTACAAGATAGTAACTTGGTTAACATTATTATCTTTTGTTAACATAGTTAAGATAACTGCTAGCAAACATTAGAGCCATTTCAAGTGTCAGTTATCGCCAACTATCTACCTAAATAATTTAACCATTTAAACTATCCACTTATTTAACTGTTCAGTCATTCCAACTATATTAAACCTCATCTACCTAGTTCAGTCATTTGAACTATATTAAACCTCATCATGTTGGTTGCCAATTAGCCCATCATCTGTTTTAACAATATATTTCACACCATATGTTTTGCATTTTCATGCACTGGTAATTCCCTGGAATTGTGTTTTCTAGTTCTTATTTTTCTCTTTCTAACACGCTTAATGCAGCTTCAACCGCTAAACGAGAAACTTCATTCAAACTTTGTTAATGTAGGGTCTTACTTAGGACATTTGGGCTATGTATTTTTCAACTTTGTAACTTTTATACTTTTTTAAACTATTAATTAAAAACTATCAAAATTTCCCCATTGACTTAACATTATGATTATGACATCACAATACGGCCGTTAAGCAATTAGAACTTAGAATTGTACTTGTCATCAACTATGACTCCTACCCACTGTAGCTAGTTAGCTAATAAAGATGGTTAAGATAGTTAAGATGCTAGCAAGATTTTAAGAAAAACTACTAAAAATGATTAGCTAAGTTAGCTAAGTAAAGATGGTTAACATAATTAAGATGCTAGCTTAGCATAACTGCTAAAAACGATTAGCTAGGTTACCAAGTAACATGGTTAATATAGTTAGCATGTTAAGATGCTACGCAAGATTTTAACAAAACCTGCTAAAACGATTAGCTAAGTTAGCTAAGTAACATGGTTAACATAGTGCAATAGTTAAAGATGTTAAGATGCTAGCAAGATTGTTAGCAAACTGCTAAAAAGGATTAGCAGTTACAACGGCAACATGGTTAAGATAGTTAAGATGCAAGACGTTAAGATGCTACAAGATTTTTAAGCAAAACTGTTAAAAAATGATTAGCTAAGTAACATGGTATAAGATAGTTAAGATGATAGTTAGCTTAACCACTAAAAATTATTAGCTAGGTTAGGTTAAGTCACATGGTTACCATAATTAAAGATTTTAACATTGTTAAAGATGTTAATTAAAGATAGTAACTTGGTTAACATTATTATCTTTGTTGACATAGTTAGCAAAACCACTGGCAATTTCTAGTTCTTATTTTTCTTCTTCTAACGCCATTAATGCAGCTTCAACCGCTAAACTTAGAAACTTCATTCAAACTTTGTTACGTAGGTCTTACTTTAGACATTACTGGCATGATTTTTCAACTTCCAGAACTTTTATACTTTTTAAACTATTAATTAAAAACTATCAAAATTTCCCCATTGACTTAACATTATGATTATGACATCACAATGGCCGTCAAGCAATTAGAACTTAGAATTGTACTTTGTCATCAACTATTACTCCTACCCACTGTAGCTAGTTAGCTAATAAAGATGGTTAAGATAGCTAAGATGTTGGGCTTAAGCATTTTTAGCAAACTGTTAAAATGATAGTTAGCATGTCGCCAAGATTAAAAGATTTCAAGAAAACTACTAAAATGATTAGCTGTTAACTAAGTAACATGGTTAAGATTGTTAACACAAAAGATCATAGTTATTTAACTACTAAAAAATTATTAGCTAGGTTACTAAGTCACACATGGTTACCATAATTAGCAAGATTTTAACATTGTTAAGATGTTAATTCAAGATAGTAACTTGGTCAACATTATTATCTTTGTTGACATAGTTAAGAAAAACTACTAGCAATTTCTAGTTCTTATTTTTTTTCTTTCTAACTGCTTAATGCAGCTTCAACCGCTAAACGTAGAAACTTCATTCAAACTTTGTTACGAGGGTCTTACTTAGGACATTTTAAGCTATGTATTTTTCAACTTTGTAACTTTTATACTTTTAAACTATTAATTAAAACTATCAAAATTTCCCCATTGACTTAACATTATGATTATGACATCACAACAATGTCGCTAAGCAATTAGAACTTAGAATTGTAATTTTTGTCATCAACTATGACTCCTACCCACTGTAGCTAGTTACCTAAGTAAAGATGGTTAGCCAAGATAGTTAAGATGTATTAGCATTTTTTAAGAAAACTACTAAAACGATTAGCTGTTACTTAATCAGAAGAAGGTTAACATAAGCAGATGCTTTACCAAGCATAACTCCGCTAAAAATGATTAGCTAGGGTTACCTAAGTAACATGGTTAATATAGTTAGCATGTTAAGACGCCACTTCAAGATTTTTAACAAAACTCGCTAAAATTATTAGCTAAGTTAAATAAGTAACATGGTTAAGATAGTTAAGATAAGAAGACGTTAGCAAGATTTTGAAGCAAACCGTTAAAAATGATTAGCTAAGTTAATGGTAACTTGGTTAATATAGTTAAGATAAGACAAGTTAGTTAAGATTTTTAAGAAAACTACTAAAAATGATTAGCTAAGTTAACTAAGTAACATGGTTAAGATATTAAGATGCTAGGCATGATAGTTAGCTTAACTACTAAAATTATTAGCTAGGTTAGCTAAGTCACATGGTTACCATACTCAAGATTTTAACATTGTTAAAGATGTTAATTAGCATAGTAACTTGGTTAACATTATTATCTTTTGTTGACATAGTTAGCAAAAACTACTAGCAAACATTAGAGCCATTCCAACTGTCAGTTATCATCAACTATCTACCTAAATAATTTAACCATTTAATCTATCCAATCTATTTAACTGTTCAGTCATTCCAACTATATTAAACCTCATCTACTTAGCAAACCAGTATAGTTTGTTTTTTACTCTGTATGATATTTTACATCATATTTTTGCATTTTCATGCACTGTATTTCCTTCAGGAAATGCTTTTCTAGTTATTATTATTATTATTATTATAACCATCATCATCATCATTATTATTATCATCTCCACCAGGCTTCTTTGCTGTGAATACACATGTAATAATAATAATAATAATAATAATAATAACCATCATCATCATTATCATCTCCACTGTGTGCTCCTTTGTTGTGAATACACATGTAATAATAATAATAATAATAATAATAATAACCATCATCATCTCCACTGTGTGCTCCTTTGCTGTGAATACACATGTAATAATATAATAATAATAATAATAATAATAACCATCATCATCATCATCATTATCATTCTCCACTGTGTGCTCCTTTGCTGTGTGAATACACATGTGGTGTTCCTTTAAATATCAACAACTAAGTTCCCTTCACTTCATATAAAGGAGCTAAAAATGATTTACAAAATAAAATATATAAATTCCAATAACATTTTTCCCTTTGGAACCGACTAGAGCACTGATAGAACAGAGCCCCTTTTGGAACCGACTAGAGCACTGATAGAACAGAGCCTCTTCACTGCAGACTTTGAGTAATTGATACTAGTCTTCATCACAGTCCTAAAATATGTTAAAATGCAACATCCCATTACACACACGATTAGGGTTGCACCGATATACCGGATTGACATCGGTATCGACGGATATTGGCCTTGTTGACTGAAATCGCATCGGCAAATGTAAATGATATTTACTGATGGCGATGCCTTTAAGTGGTGGGACCACATCGCAATAACCATGCACTACGCCACCGCTGTGTTGCTCTTGGTTGAGCTTAATGTCCAGCATTTGTCATTTTGTTGTGCTTGCCGCCGGCTCAGCGCAAAATACCTATGATCTACAGATATCAGTAGTATATATACTCTTTGATCCCGCGGAGGGAAATTTGGTCTCTGCATTTATCCCAATCCGCGGAATTAGTGACACACTCAGCACACAGTGAGGTGAAGCATGCACTAACCCCGCGCAGTGAGCTGCCTACAACAACAGCGCAGGGCACTTCAGCAGTGCCTACGATGCCCTGGTCCGGTTCGAACCGCAACCCTCAGGTAACAAGTCCGAAACGCTAACCAGTAGGCCACGACTGCCCCTTCAATCTAACGGCATTGGTTATCGGTCAAATTTTTTTTTAAACATCGGTATTGATATCAGCCCAGAATTTCACAATTGGTGCATCCCTACTTACAATGCATTGTAGAGTTGAATAGAAAGCTTTCAGCTTGGCAGACTCACTTCCCATTGCATTGAACACACTGGACATGTATAGAAATGCTGTATACGGGACATACTGTAGTTCATGACTTTCTTTCACTTAAGGTATGAAAATAAAATGACAGAGCTAAATCCTCTAGTCATTTTCAACATTGGAAAGACAAGAGAATACACTAAATCTAAATAAAATGTTGACATTTCTAAGTCAGGGGATGTCTATAAAAAAACTAGATACTTTGTTGAAAATGCCTATATTTACAGTTAAAACAATGATTAACAGGTTGTAATCAACTGGAAATGTGACAAACATGCTTGGACAAAGACCCATAGTTATCTTGCCCCCATGCTCATTATGGAGGATGCAAGATAGGCAAAGAACCGTTTGAAAGTGACAGAAAAGGTATCATCTTGGGGTCACCAAGTCCCCAAAAATATCAAAAAGTGACCTCTGCTAATAGATTATTTAGAGGGTATGCCAGGTAAATAGCCTGGGTGTTCTATGCTGCCTTTGCGCACGATTTGATTCACGCCGCTAAGGCAGCCTGGAAACTACCGCCTCTAATTTTTGCCTCAGATAGGGAACCAATCACAGAACAAGGGGAAAGCAAGACGATGATGAGCTATGCACAGACGATTTGATAGACATCCGCGGGCACCCAATAAACGGATCTGGGCATTTTTTTCAAAACGAGAAAATTAACGTTGGTTCCCCTGTGACCACGCCTCATTGAGAAGTGGTGGCTTAGCCAGGCTACCAGGTAAAGGCCTGTCCAGTCAATTAATTACCAATGTAAACGCAGGAGTTACTCGAATGGTACAGTGACTTTGTCTGGAAGTGTGGTCTCCATTGTCAGATGAAATGAAAATTGTGCTCTTTAGCTAGAAACACTTTTAAGGCCCTATCGCACTCAAGCCAATTGACTTTATACACTGGCACTTGTACCATTCCTATTTTGCATTGAACGCGACAGCTGAATTTTCCCTCCACAGACGAGGTCATTAAATTAGAACTTGCGCTCCTGGGGCTGTTCAGCTTAAAAAAGAGCAGGCGTGTCCGGCGCAAACGCTCCCCTGGTGCTATTTTGCAGATTCAGAAAACAATTCCGCCACTGACCAGGAAAACCTAGTCTAAAGTCAGTGGCGGTTATTCAGATCTTTATTTTTAAATGATGCATGGCCACAGGGCCACCAGTTGCAGGCAGCTCACTGTGCTGGGATTAGTGTGTGCTTCACCTCACTGTGTGTTCACTGTGTGCTGAGTGTGTTTTACTAAGTCATGGATTGGGATAAATGCAGAGACCAAATTTCCCTCACTGGATCAAAAGAGTATATACACTTATACTTACTTTTATATGTAGAAGTGTAGTATAGTAATACAAGAATTATAGCAGCAGTGCAAGGATATCTTTGCAGTAATAGGGTATTAGCCATTGGTCAAGTATATGATGTGATGTTAGACCACAGTCCAGACTGGGAGATGGAGGCGGGGTTGGTACATATGGGCTAATATAGCCAGTAAACAGTGTGTTGTGCA
>NW_025962764.1:0-9741 GCF_017589495.1 Alosa alosa
CACACACTCTTCAGCAACTCCCTTCACCTGGTTGGCCTGAATCCCAGTTCCTGAACTCCATGTCATTCTCTCTGTAGAAATCCCTGCCAGCCAGAGACCACTGCCACTCTCCCCTCTTCAGCCCAATCCAAGCGTTTCCAGCACCTGCTTCCTGGATCATGCTCTTCACCTTCTCCATCTCTGTCATGTTGTCTATGGTGGCGAGGTCAGTGAACTCCTCTCTGCAGTACTGCTGAGCTTCTGTCCAGTTCTTCTGTTCCTTCACCACATGGAACTGACGTGGCTGGAAGGAGGAGGACTGCTTGAGACCTGAGAGGAGGAGGAGGGTACACACACACACACACACACACACACACACACACACACACACCCACACACAACCACACACACACACACACACACACACACACAAACACACACATTACAGGAGTAGTGGATTGAGTAGGTGTTAGAGAGAACTTGAGGTACACACATTCACACACACACACAGATCAACACACATCCACACAAACACAAACACAAACACAGACAGAGAGAGACACACACACACACATACAGAGAGTCAGAGACACAACCACATGCACATACTGTACATACAGACACACACACACACACAAACACAGAGAGAGAGAGGAGACACACACACACATACAGAGAGTCAGAGACACAACCACATGCACATACTGTACATACAGACACACACACACACACACACACACACACAAACCGAGAGGGAGAGAGACACACACACACACACATACAGAGAGTCAGAGACACAACCACATGCACATACATACAGACACACACACACACACACACACACACACACAGAGAGACAGACACACACAGACACACACACACACACACACACACATACAGAGAGACAAAGACACACACAGAGAGTCAAAAAAAAAAAAAAAAAAGCAAACTCACATATGCACACACTCATTTACATGCACATGAGTTGCAGGAGTAGGAGATGGGGACAAATTGACAAGTGTGGTTTATTTTTGTGAAGAGAATGTGCAGGAGAGGCGGTCATATTTTGTACCGCTATGCGGTACATCTAGTTTATTGCTGCCGTTACTCATGTTACTCTGTGGGTATTAGCTACAGAGGACCTGACAATCAACCTAATAATCTTTGAAATGTCAATTGTAAACACTAAGGTGAAATGCGTTGAAACTGACATGCCACCAGAACTGTCATGAGCCCTCTCACTCCACTGGGTTACCACCTTAATTGGTTTCCATTATCTTTCACTCTGCTCACCACTCTCTCTACTCAGCCTAACTAGCTCCACCTGTCCCTGCTCTGCTCTGCTCTGATCTGTGGATCGGACTCTCATCACAGCCTTCCACCAACGGCATCCTGATCAACCTGCAATCCGTGGGGGCAGCCCCAGAGGGGTCCCTAACCGTCCTGCCGCCCAGCTTCCCGGCCCTGTGCCTGACCCTGTCTCTGAACCTGTACTCTGGGGCCGCCCCAGGGGTCCCTGACGATCCCTGCCCTTCGGCTTCCTGTCCTGTGCCTGACCCTGTCTGGGACCTGTCCCATCTCCGACCCGACCCTCCGGCTTCCTCGAGGGATGAGGGCGTTCACTTTCAGGACCGTTAGGAGGAGTTCTAGCCCTCCTCAGGCTCCCCTCCTCCCGCCGGCGTGGTGTTGCTCTTGGGACTTCTGGGGCGTCCTTGGGGGGGGGGGGGGGGGTTCTGTCATGAGCCCTCTCCTCCACGGGTTACCACCTTAATTGGTTTCCATTATCTCTTTCACTCTGCTCACCACTCTCTCTACTCAGCCTAACTAGCTCCACCTGTCCCTGCTCTGCTCTGCTCTAATTACTCTGCCAGCTGCTGCATTACCCACTACCTCTCCCAGTATTTAAAGCCCTGTCTTTCAGCTCTCCTTTGTCAGATCGTCTGCAAAGCTCACACCCGGAACCTGTTTGCTCGCGCGTCTGGCGCACTCTTGTTTTGTGACCCCGGACCTGCCTGATTCTTGGATACTCTTCTGCCCCAGAAAACCAGACCTGCTTTCTGCCGTAACGACTCCTGACTACTCTTGATCCGGTAACTCTGACCAGCCTTCTGCCTTGCTACTCACGAATTTGGTTTTCCTTGAACTGTACTTCTGCCTCGTTTCATCCAGCCCTGTTGTGTCTGTGTTCCCCCAGGACTTCGGACCGCCCACCACCGGCGTCAGGGCCGATCGCTGCCACTGGGGGGACACAGAGACAACACATGGACGGAACCCCTGTATCCCTGTTATTCCCAGTAACCCTGGAGCCTTCACTCACTCCCTACTTCCCTTTTCCTTAAGTTTAATAAACTTTCTGGTGTGACGCAATTGTGGTCCTCTGGTCGTCTGTCTGAACCGTGACAAGAACAGACGTTTATTAAAATAGTCTCCAGTCTTGTAAAGTCACATTATGTAACATCCATAACGTCCACATCTATAGCAGCACCATTAAAGGTTTTAAAAGTAAGAAAGGGCACAATTTGTTCACCACACTTTACATTTATATAAATCAGCTTTGCACAGACACTATGGACATTGTCGCATCAACACTGTATGTGTAGCATAAACTTTTTTCTTATAAAGCGTTATGGATGTGACATGGCCATGGAACTTGCTGACTTAAAAACAAAAGCCTTACAAATGTAAGGAGTTGTGCTCTTAAAGGCAAGCTGAGCATAGACATTGCTCTACCATTCCCTTGTCAATCTGGAATTTGTCAAAGGATACAATTTGTTTGAACCTTGAGTCCATTTATCCACTTTTTAAATATGTATAATATTACCATGTGAAAAATGTTGTTTCTGTATGGTTGCACACCATATTTATGATGTAAAAAGAGTGTAATTCTCCATCAAATTCAATCAGATCATTTACAAACAATAAAATATAGACCTAAATGAAGATTTTAACAACAGTTCTATTTGCGTTTTCACAACTTTTTTTTTCCATGGTAAGGATGACCTTTGCATGGAATTGCCCAATACACATTTCCTCCATTGAAGGTTCTCTTTCAGTCCAGAACAGAGCAGAGACAGACTCACCCTTAGTGGTGCAGATGAAGTTGAGTTTGTCGGTCTTAGTCAGGTTGCTGACCCACAGCCCCCCTCCAGACTCCACTGCCCCGACTCTTTGTTGGAAGGAGTCCTCTTGCTCGTGCCCTTGGGTCCAGTTTCTGTAGCAGACGGTCTGTCCACAGACCCAGTACCAGCCCACGCCATAGGAGTGGAGCAGGCCCACCCACCGCGTGAGCAGTGGAGGCTCCTTTAGCCCGTGCCCTCACCCAGCTGGACCCCTTCCGGGGCGTCACAGACACCAGGTCCACATGGTGCTGTCGGCAGTACTGCAGCGCCCTCTCTCCAGGTCTTAATCTCACGGGACCAGAACCAGGTTGTCTGGAGGGGAATACAGAGAGAGAAAACTGATTCCTGCTCAGTGCTGGAGTCCTTCTGAGATTCTCATTTTATCTGCAGCAACTAAATGTGCGCGGAGTGAGTGGCCACCATCACAGAGGGACGTCATTAGGAGCTAGTACCACCATTACAGAGACAGCACCATCACAGACAGGACCATTAGGAGCTAGTACCACCATTACAGAGACAGCACCATCACAGAGAGGAGGACCACCATTGGGAGCTAGTACCACCATTACAGAGACAGCACCATCACAGAGGGACCACCATTAGGGATCTAGTACCACCATTACAGAGACAGCACCATCACAGAGAGGGACCATTAGGAGCTAGTACCACCATTACAGAGACAGCACCATCACAGAGAGGAGGACCACCATTAGGGGAGCTAGTACCACTATTACAGAGACAGCACCATCACAGAGGGACCACCATTAGGAGCTAGTACCACCATTACAGAGACAGCACCATCACAGAGAGGACCATTAGAGCTAGTACCACCATTACAGAGACAGCACCATCACAGAGGGACCACCATTGGGAGCTAGTACCACCATTACAGAGACAGCACCATCACAGAGAGGGACCACCATTAGGAGCTAGTACCACCATTACAGAGAGCTAGCACCACCATTAGGAGCTAGTACCACCATTACAGAGACAGCACCATTACAGAGAGAGGACTATTAGGAGCTAGTACCACCATTACAGAGACAGCACCATCTGGGGGGACCACCATTAGGAGCTAGTACCACCATTACAGAGACAGCACCATCACAGAGAGGAGGACCACCATTAGGAGCTAGTACCACCATTATAGAGACAGCACCATCACAGAGAGGACCACCATTGGGAGCTAGTACCCCACCATTACAGAGGTGACTCACCTTCATAGCAGGTGAAGTTAATTTGATGATGACAGCCTGCATCATTCCACTGACCATTTTTAATTTCAGTGCACGCTACACCACCATTATCGGGTTGTCCAGTGTTCCAGTGGCGGAATGAGGAGCTGCTGCCATCTGACCACTCCCAGGCATCTCTGAACAGGCCGATCCAGGCTATACCTTCATTTCCTCTAACATCCTTTATCTGGTCGTTCTCAGTCTGATTCCTCACACTGGCCAGGTCTGTGTGTTTCTCTCTGCAGTATCTCTGAGCATCTGTCCAGTTCTTGTACTCAGTGACCAGCACATAGGGATGTGTGGAGCTTCCCCCTGTGGTAATGCATGGGTCATGGTTAACTGGGAATCAGCACAGCTTTACAGTCTGAACTAGTGTGAGACTGTTTAGTTGTACAGTGTGGCTGCATGTATTCATGAATGAGTCTGAACTAATGTCAGTGTACATGAGGTCATTACACACTGATTTGTAGATCTGCACAGTTTAGATGCATGTGTTGCTGAGTTAATGAATAATCTTGTTCTGAATGAAAGGAGTTAGATTCTCACCATCATAGCAGATGAAGGGAAAGCTGGAGCTACACCCGACATCATGCCATTGTCCATTTGCTATCATAATCACACACTCTTCAGCAACTCCTTCACCTGGTTGGCCTGAATCCCAGTTCCTGAAGTCTGATTCATTCTCTCTGTAGAAATCCCTGCCAGCCAGAGACCACTGCCACTTAGGACTGCTTCCCTGCTTCAGCCCAATCCAAGCGTTTCCAGCACCTGCTTCCTGGATCATGCTCTTCACCTTCTCCATCTCTGTCATGTTGTCTATGGTGGCGAGGTCAGTGAACTCCTCTCTGCAGTACTGCTGAGCTTCTGTCCAGTTCTTCTGTTCCTTCACCACATGGAACTGACGTGGCACAGAGGAGGAGAGACGGCACAGACCTAAGAGAAGTAAACACACACACACACACACACACACACACACACACACACACACACACACACACACACACACACACACACACACACACACACACACACACACACACACACACACACACACACACACACATTACAGGAGTAGTGGATTGAGTAGGTGTTAGAGAGAACTTGAGGTACACACATTCACACACACACACAGATCAACACACATCCACACAAACCACGCACACACACACACACACACACACACACACACAAACACAAACACAAACACAGAGAGAGAGAGAGAGAGAGAGAGACACACACACACACACACACACACACACACACATACATACAGAGAGACAAAGACACATACACACACACACACACACACACACACACACACACTGACCTGAGACCAGCAGTGTAGTAATGAGAAGTAGAGTCATGACTGAGGGCCTGAAGAGAGAAGATCATTCAGAGACGCTGGACACACTGGTACACATCAATGAGGGGAAAACAACACAACAAAACACAATGCTTGGAGTTTCTGTTATAAAAACACTCAACAAACACACCACTGTTTGGAGTTTCTGTTATAAAAACACTCAACAAACACACCACTGCTTGGAGTTTCTGTTATAAAAACACTCAACAAACACACCACTGCTTGGAGTTTCTGTTATAAAAACACTCAACAAACACACCACTGTTTGGAGTTTCTGTTATAAAAACACTCAACAAACACACCACTGTTTGGAGTTTCTGTTATAAAAACACTCCAACAAACACACCACTGTTTGGAGTTTCTGTTATAAAACACTCAACAAACACACCACTGCTTGGGTTTCTGTTATAAAACACTCAACAAACACACCACTGCTTGGAGTTTCTGTTATAAAAACACTCAACAAACACACTGTTTGGAGTTTCTGTTATAAAAACACTCAACAAACACACCACTGCTTGGAGTTTCTGTTATAAAAACACTCAACAAACACACCACTGTTTGGAGTTTCTGTTATAAAAACACTCAACAAACACACTGTTTGGAGTTTCAGTTAGAAAAACACACAACAAACACAGTGTTTGGAGTTTCTGCTAGAAAAACACACACTGTTTGGTATTTCTGTGTTGCAGTTATGTAAGTCTGCCACAAGGTGGTAGTGTTGCACTTGCCAATTTCATGCGTCTTTCTAATCTAATCTGAACTCTCTGTGTGACTGCAAAACAAACCCCGACTACACACAGCCCTACACACAGGGCATATGGGGTTTGACGTCTGACAGATATCAGGTCAAGTGACTTTGTTTGTCACTTTGGAACAGCAATTTGACTGAAAATAATCAATTAGTTCATGTATAAAACACAAAAGAAATAAAACTAAAGATGAAATAAGCAAATCAAATAAGGATAATAAAATGACAGAATCCTGTAGCCTGAATGTTGTTGGTTCAATTCTCGGCTTCCACGTTGTGACCTTAAGCAAGGCACTCAACCCCAAAGTTGCTCAGGGACAATGTAATTCCTTGTAATATAGTTGACATATATTTAAGTCACTTTGGACAAAAGTGTCTGCTAATGTAATGTAATGTATCTTTAAAAGAAAACAAAAGGTGGCCTCAGACTGAGCTATACAGTAAGCGAGAGAGAAGAGACGGGTCTCTAGTTTAATTTAAAGTGGTCAGTAGTAGGGGCAGGACTTGCTGTGTGGGGGGAGATTATTCCACAGCCTAGGGGCAGCGACGGTCACCTTTTGAGATTATGCCACCCTTTTGAGATTATTCCACAGCCTACTGTACCCTTTTGATGTGTTGGTGTGGGGGGAGATTATTCCACAGCCTACTGTACCCTTTGATGTGTTGGTGTGGGGAGATTATTCCACAGCCTACTGTACCCTTTGATGTGTTGGTGTGGGGGGAGATTATTCCACAGCCTTCTGTACCCTTTTGATGTGTTGGTGTGGGGGGAGATTATTCCACAGCCTACTGTACCCTTTTGATGTGTTGGTGTGGGGGGAGATTATTCCACAGCCACAGTGTTGCTTTAACTAAGTTATCAGCAGCTAGCAACATGCATGTATAGGCTAGTGACAATGGCCCCAATTTCTTTAGATACCCCTACCGGAGGTAGAACTAAACCCAACAATGTTTTTCCTCATCTCTAAGGTCTCCCATATATGAAATGGATTCTTGGCTAAAAATATTTTACTGCTAAGATTGTTAAATTAACAGATATTGTTATACACCCCAAAACCAAAAAAGGACTAGCCTGTCCGTATTGGAGTTAAGGCATATAAATTAGTGCAGATCAAAGCCACAAAGTAAATGAAAACATTCTGCATAGATATTAATTTTTTGCATGTCTGCTTATTTTAGGTGTATGTTTGCATGTCTCTACTCATTCCATACATCAAGATATTCACATCCAGTCTTTTCTTGTAGGTAAAGCGACTTCCTGACTATAAACATGCCAAGTTTCAAAGGTCTCAGAGCTTGTGTCATTGATCTGCACTAATTTATATGCCTTAACTCCAATACGGACAGGCTATATTTTAGTCCTTTTTTGGTTTTGGGGTCTATAACAATATCTGTTAATTTAACAATCTTAGCAGTAAAATATTTTTAGCCAAGAATCCATTTCATTTATGGGAGACCTTAGAGATGAGGAAAAACATTGTTGGGTTTAGTTCTACCTCCGGTAGGGGTATCTCAAAAACTAAAGCCCTTTCTGACCATTTGTCACAAGCCTAGTAAGAGCCTAGTAAGAGCCTAGGTGGTAAGTAGCCTAGTAAGAGCCTAGTAAGAGCCTAGTAGGTGGTAAGTAGCCTAGTAAGAGCCTAGTAGGTGGTAAGTAGCCTAGTAAGAGCCTAGTAAGAGCCTAGTAGGTGGTAAGTAGCCTAGTAAGAGCCTAGTAGGTGATAAGTAGCCTAGTAAGAGCCTAGTAGGTGGTAAGTAGCACTGCTGGGCCCCTCTGTCACTGTAGTCTGCAGCCAGGTCTGTGGACCTGTGATGTATAACGGCACTAAGCTGTTAAGAGCTTTAAAAACAAAAAAGTTAAATTATAAAATCAATTTCAAACTAATTCACCCTCCCATCTCGTCATGGCTATGTGCAGACACACACATCACACACACATCACACTCACGGCTGTGTGCAGACACACACATCACACTCACGGCTGTGTGCAGATACACACACATCACATTCACGGCTGTGTGCAGACACACACATCACACACACACATCACACTCACGGCTGTGTGCAGACACACACATGACACACACAGCTGTGTGCAGACACACACGACACTCATGACACACTCACGGCTGTGTGCACACACACACATCACACTTACGGCTGTGTGCACACACACACACAACACACTCACATCACACTCACGGCTGGGTGCAGACACATGACACACTCACAATGTCACGGACTGAGCCGTGACGTGCTCACGCAGCGTGCAGCCAGCCAAACGCCGGCGCTAACATTCAAACTGTCCTGCCGCTGTTCTCCGTGTAATATCACTGTCATTACCGTTTGCTCTGTTGTATTCCTGGTTCTCTATTCACAATGTCATTTACCACCGTTCACCATAAATGCCAGCTAGCACGCGTTGTTGTTTAAGGTGCAGGGAAAGGCCTACCGGCATTCTTAAGTAGCAAATGTTTGTGCATGACTCCATTCACATTACTCAAACTATATATACATTGTCATTTCCATCTCCCATCTGTATTAATGTCTTCTGGTAGCAAGTAATGAAAATACCCACACTGGCTGTCAAACTTCTCATTTATTTAGTTAAACCTTCGTAATTACAACTCTGTACACAGTTAACTCACCACCATCCCGAACTCCGTTTCAACTTCCTGGTTTAACGTGGGGAAGCCGAGGGAATGTTCCACTAGGTTGAAATAGAGGGGTTTCGCGGGTGATTGGTGGTGGGAACCATTATTGCAGGGTTTTTTGTTTTATCACTAATATGGGTTTCTCTTTACAAATGTGATTTTTGGTGGGAAACATTTTGTATGTATTTCTATATTTGCTGTTTGCTTGTTTGGTTCATTATTTGGTTATTATTGTGTGATTATTTGGTTAATTGATTTTTGTTAGCAATGGGGCAATCTAGTGGGAGGGGCTACAGCTAGCCTAAGGCTGTATTAGGCCCCATGGCCTCAGTTGCAGGGGGTCTGTGCAGAGAGAGAGAACTGTAAATGAGAATTGTGGACTGGTTAAGTGTGTGCAGGGGTCTTTTGAGACATAGCCTGGCAACTTGATGCCTATTTATTTTCTTTTTAACAGTTTTTGTTTTGCATTTTTGCTCATCTTGACACTGAATATTTGCACGTATTAGAAAAAATATTTTTGAAAAAATAAACAAAAGACCTTTTTTGGAAACTTGCATCTTCCCTGACTCCGCCATCGGTTATCCTGCCACACACAACATACTCACGTCTGTTTGCCGACACACTCACACATACAACACAT
>NW_025962765.1:0-9733 GCF_017589495.1 Alosa alosa
GCGATCAGCGATTGCACTGACATAGTCTACGGACACCGGTAAAAGTAACAGGAGACAGCGGTGGTCACATCCACGAAGCAGGATTAGAACCTGTGACGCTGGCACAATGAATCAAGTGCTTTGCACAGCGACTACTCCATTGTGCTATGGGATCGCTGTTTAATGTAGGGCTCGGTGTTCTATCAATTATGACAGTCTCATGGATGCTGGCGTGGCGTTTGTAAACCAAGGCCCTCCTTCGTAAAAATGAATTTTATTTCTCTGGCTGTTGCAATTGATATCAGTGGTTAATATGAATGCCCTCAGTAAACAGCGCAACAAAAGACAGCAAACAGTTAGAAACAGTCAAGCAATTGGCTTCTTCAGAGATGCGCCGCGCCGCGTTCTCGCGATCAGGGATTGCATTGACATAGGCTACCGACACCAGTAAAACAAACTGGAGACCGCGGTGGTCACGTCACGAAGCAGGATTAGAACCTGTGACGCTGGCACAATGCTTCAAGTGCTTTGCACAGCGACTACTCCATTGTGCTATGGGATCGCTGTTTAATGTAGTGCTCGGTGTTCTATCAATTATGACAGTCTCGTGACGCTGGCCGTAGCGTTTGTGAACCAAAGGCCCTCCTTCTCGTAAAAAAATATTTTTATTTCTCTGGATGTTGCAATTGATATCAGTGGTTAATATGAGTGCCCTCAGTAAACAGCGCAACAAAAAGACAGCAAACAGTTAGAAACAGTCACGCAATTGGCTTCTTAAGAGATCGCACCCACGCATGCGTTCTCGCGATCAGGGATTGCACTGACATAGTCTACGGACACGGTAAAAGTAACAGGAGACCCGCGGTGGTCACATCCGCGAAGCAGGATTAGAACCTGTGGCTGGCACAATGAATCAAGTGCTTTGCACAGCGACTACTCCATTGTGCTATGGGATCGCTGTTTAATGTAGGGCTCGGTGTTCTATCAATTATGACAGTCTCATTGATGCTGGCGTGGCGTTTGTAAACCAGAGGCCCTCCTTCTCGTAAAAAATGAATTTTTATTTCTCTGGCTGTTGCAATTGATATCAGTGGTTAATATGAATGCCCTCAGTAAACAAGCGCAACAAAAGACAGCAAACAGTTAGAAACAGTCGCGCAATTGGCTTCTTAAGAGATCGCCCGCGCGCGTTTCGCGATCAGGGATTGCATTGACATAGGCTACCGACACCAGTAAAACAAACTGGAGACGCGGTGGTCACGTCCGCGAAGCAGGATTAGAACCTGTGGCGCTGGCACAATGAATCAAGTGCTTTGCACAGCGACTACTCCATTGTGCTATGGGATGGCTGTTTAATGTAGTGCTTTCGGTGTTCTATCAATTATGACAGTCTCCGTGGCGCTGGCGTGGCGTTTGTAAACCAAAGGCCCTCCTTCTTCCAAAAAAAATATTTTTATTTCTCTGGCTGTTGCAATTGATATCAGTGGTTAATATGAGTGCCCTCAGTAAAACAAGCGCAACAAAAGACAGCAAACAGTTAGAAACAGTCCGCAATTGGCTTCTTAAGAGATCGCGCCGCATGCGTTTCGCGATCAGCGATTGCACTGACATAGTCTACGGACACCGGTAAAATTAACAGGAGACGCGGTGGTCACGTCCGCGAAGCAGGATTAGAACCTGTGGCGCTGGCACAATGAATCAAGTGCTTTGCACAGCACTACTCCATTGTGCTATGGGATGGCTGTTTAATGTAGTGCTCGGTGTTCTATCAATTATGACAGTCTCATGATGCTGGCCGTGGCGTTTGTAAACCAAAGGCCCTCCTTCTCGTAAAAAAAAATATTTTTATTTCTCTGGCTGTTGCAATTGATATCAGTGGTTAATATGAATGCCCTCAGTAAACAAGCGCAACAAAAGACAGCAAACAGTTAGAAACAGTCAGCAATTGGCTTCTTAAAGAGATCGCACACGCCGCGTTCTCGCGATCAGGGATTGCACTGACATAGGCTACCGACACCAGTAAAACAAACTGGAGACGCGGTGGTCACATCCGCGAAGCAGGATTAGAACCTGTGGGCTGGCACAATGAATCAAGTGCTTTGCACAGCGACTACTCCATTGTGCTATGGGATGCGGCTGTTTAATGTAGTGCTCGGTGTTCTATCAATTATGACAGTCTCGTGATGCTGGCGTGGCGTTTGTAAACCAAAGGCCCTCCTTCGTAAAAAAATATTTTTATTTCTCTGGCTGTTGCAATTGATATCAGTGGTTAATATGAGTGCCCTCAGTAAACAGCGCAATAACAAAAGACAGCAAACAGTTAGAAACAGTCGCAATTGGCTTCTTAAGAGATCGCACCGCGCGTTTCGCGATCAGCGATTGCACTGACATAGTCTACGGACACCGGTAAAATTAACTGGAGGAGACCGCGGTGGTCGCGTCCGCGAAGCAGGATTAGAACCTGTGACGCTGGCACAAAGCTTCAAGTGCTTTGCACAGCACTACTCCATTGTGCTATGGGATCGCTGTTTAATGTAGTGCTTGGTGTTCTATCAATTATGACAGTCTCATGACGCTGGCCGTAGCATTTGTAAACCAAAGGCCCTCCTTCTCGTAAAAACTGATTTTTATTTCTCTGGCTGTTGCAATTGATATCAGTGGTTAATATGAGTGCCCTCAGTAAACAGCGCAACAAAAAGACAGCAAACAGTTAGAAACAGTCGCGCAATTGGCTTCTTAAAGAGATCGCACCGCATGCGTTTCGCGATCAGCGATTGCACTGACATAGTCTACGGACACCGGTAAAATTAACAGGAGACGCGGTGGTCACATCACGAAGCAGGATTAGAACCTGTGGCGCTGGCACAATGAATCAAGTGCTTTGCACAGCGACTACTCCATTGTGCTATGGGATCGGCTGTTTAATGTAGGGCTCGGTGTTCTATCAATTATGACAGTCTCATTGATGCTGGCCGTGGCGTTTGTAAACCAAAGGCCCTCCTTCTCGTAAAAATGATTTTTATTTCTCTGGCTGTTGCAATTGATATCAGTGGTTAATATGAATGCCCTCAGTAAAACAGCGCAACAAAAGACAGCAAACAGTTAGAAACAGTCATTGGCGCAATTGGCTTCTTAAGAGATCGCGCACGCGCGTTTCGCGATCAGGGATTGCACTGACATAGGCTACCGACACCGGTAAAACAAACTGGAGACGCGGTGGTCACGTCCGCGAAGCAGGATTAGAACCTGTGACGCTGGCACAATGCTTCAAGTGCTTTGCACAGCACTACTCCATTGTGCTATGGGATCGCTGTTTAATGTAGTGCTCGGTGTTCTATCAATTATGACAGTCTCGTGACGCTGGCCGTAGCGTTTGTAAACCAAAGGCCCTCCTTCTCGAAAAAAAAATATTTTTATTTCTCTGGCTGTTGCAATTGATATCAGTGGTTAATATGAGTGCCCTCAGTAAACAGCGCAACAAAAGACAGCAAACAGTTAGAAACAGTCGCGCAATTGGCTTCTTAAGAGATCGCCGCCGCGCGCGTTCGCGATCAGCGATTGCACTGACATAGTCTACGGACACGGTAAAATTAACTGGAGAGACGCGGTGGTCACATCGCGAAGCAGGATTAGAACCTGTGATGCTGGCACAATGCTTCAAGTGCTTTGCACAGCACTACTCCATTGTGCTATGGGATGGCTGTTTAATGTAGTGCTCGGTGTTCTATCAATTATGACAGTCTCATGGCGCTGGCGTGGCGTTTGTAAACCAAAGGCCCTCCTTTCGTAAAAAATGATTTTTTATTTCTCTGGCTGTTGCAATTGATATCAGTGGTTAATATGAGTGCCCTCAGTAAACAGCGCAACAAAAGACAGCAAACAGTTAGAAACAGTCCGCGCAATTGGCTTCTTAAGAGATCGCGCACCGCGTGCGTTCGCGATCAGCGATTGCACTGACATAGTCTACGGACACCGGTAAAAGTAACAGGGAGACGCGGTGGTCACATCACGAAGCAGGATTAGAACCTGTGACGCTGGCACAATGAATCAAGTGCTTTGCACAGCGACTACTCCATTGTGCTATGGGATCGCTGTTTAATGTAGGGCTCGGTGTTCTATCAATTATGACAGTCTCGTGATGCTGGCCGTAGCGTTTGTAAACCAGAGGCCCTCCTTCTCGTAAAAAATGAATTTTTATTTCTCTGGCTGTTGCAATTGATATCAGTGGTTAATATGAATGCCCTCAGTAAACAGCGCAACAAAAGACAGCAAACAGTTAGAAACAGTCACGCAATTGGCTTCTTAAGAGATCGCGCACGCGCCATGCGTTTCGCGATCAGGGATTGCATTGACATAGGCTACGACACCAGTAAAACAAACTGGAGACGCGGTGGTCACGTCCGCGAAGCAGGATTAGAACCTGTGACGCTGGCACAATGCTTCAAGTGCTTTGCACAGCGACTACTCCATTGTGCTATGGGATCGCTGTTTAATGTAGTGCTTCGGTGTTCTATCAATTATGACAGTCTCATGGCGCTGGCGTGGCGTTTGTGAACCAAAGGCCCTCCTTCGTAAAAAATATTTTTATTTCTCTGGATGTTGCAATTGATATCAGTGGTTAATATGAGTGCCCTCAGTAAACAAGCGCAACAAAAGACAGCAAACAGTTAGAAACAGTCGCAATTGGCTTCTTAAAGATCGCACCCGCATGCGTTCGCGATCAGCGATTGCACTGACATAGTCTACGGACACCGGTAAAAGTAACAGGAGACGCGGTGGTCACATCCGCGAAGCAGGATTAGAACCTGTGGCGCTGGCACAATGAATCAAGTGCTTTGCACAGCGACTACTCCATTGTGCTATGGGATCGCTGTTTAATGTAGGGCTCGGTGTTCTATCAATTATGACAGTCTCGTGATGCTGGCCGTAGCGTTTGTAAACCAGAGGCCCTCCTTCTCGTAAAAAATGAATTTTATTTCTCTGGCTGTTGCAATTGATATCAGTGGTTAATATGAATGCCCTCAGTAAACAGCGCAACAAAAAGACAGCAAACAGTTAGAAACAGTCACGCAATTGGCTTCTTAAGAGATCGCACACGCGCATGCGTTTCGCGATCAGGGATTGCATTGACATAGGCTACCGACACCAGTAAAACAAACTGGAGACGCGGTGGTCACGTCCGCGAAGCAGGATTAGAACCTGTGGGCTGGCACAATGAATCAAGTGCTTTGCACAGCGACTACTCCATTGTGCTATGGGATCGCTGTTTAATGTAGTGCTCGGTGTTCTATCAATTATGACAGTCTCGTGACGCTGGCCGTAGCGTTTGTAAACCAAAGGCCCTCCTTCTCGTGAAAAAATATTTTTATTTCTCTGGCTGTTGCAATTGATATCAGTGGTTAATATGAGTGCCCTCAGTAAACAGCGCAACAAAAAGACAGCAAACAGTTAGAAACAGTCACGCAATTGGCTTCTTAAGAGATCGCACCCACGCCACGTTCTCGCGATCAGCGATTGCACTGACATAGTCTACGGACACGGTAAAATTAACAGGAGACGCGGTGGTCACATCCGCGAAGCAGGATTAGAACCTGTGATGCTGGCACAATGCTTCAAGTGCTTTGCACAGCACTACTCCATTGTGCTATGGGATCGGCTGTTTAATGTAGTGCTTCGGTGTTCTATCAATTATGACAGTCTCATGATGCTGGCGTGGCGTTTGTAAACCAAAGGCCCTCCTTCTCGTAAAAATGAATTTTTATTTCTCTGGCTGTTGCAATTGATATCAGTGGTTAATATGAGTGCCCTCAGTAAACAGCGCAACAAAAGACAGCAAACAGTTAGAAACAGTCACGCAATTGGCTTCTTAAAGAGTCGCCGCGCCGCATACGCTTGCGTTTCGCGATCAGCGATTGCACTGACATAGTCTACCGGACACCGGTAAAATAAATTGGAGACGCGGTGGTCACATCACGAAGCAGGATTAGAACCTGTGACGCTGGCACAATGCTTCAAGTGCTTTGCACAGCGACTACTCCATTGTGCTATGGGATCGCTGTTTAATGTAGTGCTCGGTGTTCTATCAATTATGACAGTCTCATGATGCTGGCCGTAGCGTTTGTAAACCAAAGGCCCTCCTTCTCGTAAAAAAATATTTTTATTTCTCTGGCTGTTGCAATTGATATCAGTGGTTAATATGAGTGCCCTCAGTAAACAAGCGCAACAAAAGACAGCAAACAGTTAGAAACAGTCCGCGCAATTGGCTTCTTAAAAGATCACGCGCATGCGTTCGCGATCAGCGATTGCACTGACATAGTCTACCGGACACCGGTAAAATTAACGGGAGACCGCGGTGGTCACATCACGAAGCAGGATTAGAACCTGTGATGCTGGCACAAAGCTTCAAGTGCTTTGCACAGCACTACTCCATTGTGCTATGGGATCGCTGTTTAATGTAGTGCTTGGTGTTCTATCAATTATGACAGTCTCATGACGCTGGCCGTAGCATTTGTAAACCAAAGGCCCTCCTTCTCGTAAAAAATGATTTTTATTTCTCTGGCTGTTGCAATTGATATCAGTGGTTAATATGAGTGCCCTCAGTAAACAGCGCAACAAAAAGACAGCAAACAGTTAGAAACAGTCACGCAATTGGCTTCTTAAGAGATCGCACCCACGCACGTTCTCGCGATCAGCGATTGCACTGACATAGTCTACCGGACACCGGTAAAAGTAACAGGAGACCGCGGTGGTCACATCACGAAGCAGGATTAGAACCTGTGACGCTGGCACAATGAATCAAGTGCTTTGCACAGCGACTACTCCATTGTGCTATGGGATCGCTGTTTAATGTAGGGCTCGGTGTTCTATCAATTATGACAGTCTCGTGATGCTGGCCGTAGCGTTTGTAAACCAAAGGCCCTCCTTCTCGTAAAAAATTTTTTTATTTCTCTGGCTGTTGCAATTGATATCAGTGGTTAATATGAATGCCCTCAGTAAACAGCGCAACAAAAGACAGCAAACAGTTAGAAACAGTCACGCAATTGGCTTCTTAGAGATCGCACACCGCGTGCGTTCCGCGATCAGGGATTGCATTGACATAGGCTACGGACACCAGTAAAACAAACTGGAGACCCGCGGTGGTCGCGTCCGCGAAGCAGGATTAGAACCTGTGGCTGGCTGGCACAATGCTTCAAGTGCTTTGCACAGCGACTACTCCATTGTGCTATGGGATCGCTGTTTAATGTAGTGCTCGGTGTTCTATCAATTATGACAGTCTCGTGACGCTGGCCGTAGCGTTTGTGAACCAAAGGCCCTCCTTCTCGTAAAAAAATATTTTTATTTCTCTGGATGTTGCAATTGATATCAGTGGTTAATATGAGTGCCCTCAGTAAACAGCGCAACAAAAAGACAGCAAACAGTTAGAAACAGTCATGGCAATTGGCTTCTTAAGAGATCGCGCCCGCGTTCGTTCGCGATCAGCGATTGCACTGACATAGTCTACGGACACCGGTAAAATTAACAGGAGACGCGGTGGTCACATCCGCGAAGCAGGATTAGAACCTGTGACGCTGGCACAATGAATCAAGTGCTTTGCACAGCGACTACTCCATTGTGCTATGGGATCGCTGTTTAATGTAGGGCTCGGTGTTCTATCAATTATGACAGTCTCGTGATGCTGGCCGTAGCGTTTGTAAACCAGAGGCCCTCCTTCTCGTAAAAAATGAATTTTATTTCTCTGGCTGTTGCAATTGATATCAGTGGTTAATATGAATGCCCTCAGTAAACAGCGCAACAAAAAGACAGCAAACAGTTAGAAACAGTCACGCAATTGGCTTCTTAAGAGATCGCACACACGCACGTTCTCGCGATCAGGGATTGCATTGACATAGGCTACCGACACCGGTAAAACAAACTGGAGACGCGGTGGTCACGTCCGCGAAGCAGGATTAGAACCTGTGGCGCTGGCACAATGAATCAAGTGCTTTGCACAGCGACTACTCCATTGTGCTATGGGATCGCTGTTTAATGTAGGTGCTTTCGGTGTTCTATCAATTATGACAGTCACCGTGGCGCTGGCGTGGCGTTTGTAAACCAAAGGCCCTCCTTCGTGTAAAAATATATTTTATTTCTCTGGCTGTTGCAATTGATATCAGTGGTTAATATGAGTGCCCTCAGTAAACAGCGCAACAAAAGACAGCAAACAGTTAGAAACAGTCCGCAATTGGCTTCTTAAGAGATCGCGCACCGCTGCGTTCGCGATCAGCGATTGCACTGACATAGTCTACCGGACACCGGTAAAATTAACGTGAGACCGCGGTGGTCACGTCACGAAGCAGAATTAGAACCTGTGATGCTGGCACAAAGCTTCAAGTGCTTTGCACAGCACTACTCCATTGTGCTATGGGATCGCTGTTTAATGTAGTGCTTGGTGTTCTATCAATTATGACAGTCTCATGACGCTGGCCGTAGCATTTGTAAACCAAAGGCCCTCCTTCACCGTAAAAATGATTTTTATTTCTCTGGCTGTTGCAATTGATATCAGTGGTTAATATGAGTGCCCTCAGTAAACAGCGCAACAAAAAGACAGCAAACAGTTAGAAACAGTCACGCAATTGGATTCTTAAGAGATCGCACGCACGCACGTTCTCGTGATCAGCGATTGCACTGACATAGTCTACCGACACCGGTAAAATTAACGGGAGACCGCGGTGGTCACATCATGAAGCAGGATTAGAACCTGTGACGCTGGCACAATGCTTCAAGTGCTTTGCATATCAACTACTCCATTGTGCTATGGGATCGCTGTTTAATGTAGGGCTCGGTGTTCTATCAATTATGACAGTCTCGTGATGCTGGCCGTAGCGTTTGTAAACCAAAGGCCCTCCTTCTCGTAAAAAAATGATTTTTATTTCTCTGGCTGTTGCAATTGATATCAGTGGTTAATATGAGTGCCCTCAGTAAACAGCGCAACAAAAGACAGCAAACAGTTAGAAACAGTCCGCGCCAATTGGCTTCTTAAGAGATGCGCTTGCGCGCATGCGTTCGCGATCAGGGATTGCATTGACATAGGCTACCGGACACCGGTAAAATAAACTGGAGACCGCGGTGGTCACGTCACGAAGCAGGATTAGAACCTGTGACGCTGGCACAATGCTTCAAGTGCTTTGCACAGCGACTACTCCATTGTGCTATGGGATGCGGCTGTTTAATGTAGTGCTCGGTGTTCTATCAATTATGACAGTCTCCTGGCGCTGGCGTAGCGTTTGTAAACCAAAGGCCCTCCTTTCGTAAAAAATATTTTTATTTCTCTGGCTGTTGCAATTGATATCAGTGGTTAATATGAGTGCCCTCAGTAAACAAGCGCAACAAAAAGACAGCAAACAGTTAGAAACAGTCCAGCATGGTGGCTTCTTAAAGATCATACGCCGCGCCGCGTTCTCGCGATCAGCGATTGCACTGACATAGTCTACGGACACGGTAAAATTAGCGGGGAGACCGCGGTGGTCACGTCCGCGAAGCAGGATTAGAACCTGTGGCGGCTGGCACAAAGCTTCAAGTGCTTTGCACAGCACTACTCCATTGTGCTATGGGATCGCTGTTTTAATGTAGTGCTTGGTGTTCTATCAATTATGACAGTCTCATGGCGCTGGCGTGGCGTTTGTAAACCAAAGGCCCTCCTTCTCCGTAAAAAATGATTTTTATTTCTCTGGCTGTTGCAATTGATATCAGTGGTTAATATGAGTGCCCTCAGTAA
>NW_025962766.1:0-9732 GCF_017589495.1 Alosa alosa
TTCCTGACCCCGGACCTTATGTGAAAACTAAGAAAATCTGAAAAGTCGAAAAAAAAATAAGACCAATTTTTTTTTCACTTTTTTTGCCATAGATCATGCATTTCAAATGTCTAGGCGTGAATAAAACATAATTTGGACAATATCTGACATATTTTGAAATGTGTCAAAATCCGTCTTTTTCTGACCCCGGACCTTATGTGAAAACTAAGAAAATCTGAAAAGTCGACAAAAAATAAGACCAATTTTGTTTTCACTTTTTTTTGCCACAGATCATGCATTTCACATGTCTAGACGTGAATTAAAACATAATTTGGACAATATCTGACATATTTTGAAATGTGTCAAAATCCGTCATTTTTCCTGACCCCGGACCTTATGTGAAAACTAAGAAAATCTGAAAAGTCGACGAAAAAAATAAGACCAATTTTGTTTTCACTTTTTTTTTGCCACAGATCATGCATTTCACATGTCTAGGCGTGAAGTAAAACATAATTTGGACAATATCTGACATATTTTTGAAATGTGTCAAAATCCGTCTTTTTCCTGACCCGGACCTTATGTGAAAACTAAGAAAATCTGAAAAGTCACGACAAAAATAAGACCAATTTTGTTTTTCACTTTTGTTTTGCCACAGATCATGCATTTCACATGTCTAGGCGTGAAGTAAAACATAATTTGGACAATATCTGACATATTTTGAAATGTGTCAAAATCCGTCTTTTTCCTGACCCGGACCTTATGTGAAAACTAAGAAAATCTGAAAAGTACGAAAAAATAAGACCAATTTTGTTTTTCACTTTTGTTTGCCACAGATCATGCATTTCACATGTCTAGGCGTGAAGTAAAAACATAATTTGGACAATATCTGACATATTTTTGAAATGTGTCAAAATCCGTCTTTTCCTGACCCCGGACCTTATGTGAAAACTAAGAAAATCTGAAAAAAGTCACGACAAAAAATAAGACCAATTTTGTTTTTCACTTTTGTTTGCCACAGATCATGCATTTCACATGTCTAGACGTGAAGTAAAACATAATTTGGACAATATCTGACATATTTTGAAATGTGTCAAAATCCGTCTTTTTTCCTGACCCCGGACCTTATGTGAAAACTAAGAAAATCTGAAAAGTACGACAAAAATAAGACCAATTTTTTTTCACTTTTTTTTTTGCCACAGATCATGCATTTCACATGTCTAGACGTGAAGTAAAACATAATTTGGACAATATCTGACATATTTTGAAATGTGTCAAAATCCGTCTTTTTTTCCTGACCCCGGACCTTATGTGAAAACTAAGAAAATCTGAAAAGTACGACAAAAATAAGACCAATTTTTTTTTTCACTTTTGTTTTGCCACAGATCATGCATTTCACATGTCTAGGCGTGAAGTAAAACATAATTTGGACAATATCTGACATATTTTTGAAATTTGTCAAAATCCGTCTTTTCCTGACCCCGGACCTTATGTGAAAACTAAGAAAATCTGAAAAGTCGAAAAAAATAAGACCAATTTTTTTTTTCACTTTTTTTGCCACAGATCATGCATTTCAAATGTCTAGGCGTGAATTAAAACATAATTTGGACAATATCTGACATATTTTGAAATTTGTCAAAATCTGTCTTTTTCCTGACCCCGGACCTTATGTGAAAACTAAGAAAATCTGAAAAGTCGAAAAAAATAAGACCAATTTTTTTTTTTCACTTTTTTTTGCCATAGATCATGCATTTCAAATGTCTAGACGTGAATTAAAACATAATTTGGACAATATCTGACATATTTTGAAATGTGTCAAAATCCGTCATTTTTCCTGACCCCGGACCTTATGTGAAAACTAAGAAAATCTGAAAAAATACGACAAAAATAAGACCAATTTTGTTTTCACTTTTGTTTTGCCACAGATCATGCATTTCACATGTCTAGGCGTGAAGTAAAACATAATTTGGACAATATCTGACATATTTTTGAAATGTGTCAAAATCCGTCTTTTTCCTGACCCGGACCTTATGTGAAAACTAAGAAAATCTGAAAAGTCACGACAAAAAATAAGACCAATTTTTTTTTCACTTTTGTTTGCCACAGATCATGCATTTCACATGTCTAGGCGTGAATTAAAACATAATTTGGACAATATCTGACATATTTTGAAATGTGTCAAAATCCGTCTTTTTTTCCTGACCCCGGACCTTATGTGAAAACTAAGAAAATCTGAAAAGTCGACAAAAATAAGACCAATTTTTTTTTTTCTTTTTGTTTGCCACAGATCATGCATTTCACATGTCTAGGCGTGAAGTAAAACATAATTTGGACAATATCTGACATATTTTGAAATGTGTCAAAATCCGTCTTTTCCTGACCCGGACCTTATGTGAAAACTAAGAAAATCTGAAAAGTCACGAAAAAAATAAGACCAATTTTGTTTTCACTTTTTTTTGCCACAGATCATGCATTTCACATGTCTAGGCGTGAAGTAAAACATAATTTGGACAATATCTGACATATTTTGAAATGTGTCAAAATCCGTCTTTTCCTGACCCGGACCTTATGTGAAAACTAAGAAAATCTGAAAAGTACGAAAAAATAAGACCAATTTTTTTTTTTCACTTTTTTTTGCCATAGATCATGCATTTCAAATGTCTAGGCGTGAATTAAAACATAATTTGGACAATATCTGACATATTTTGAAATTTGTCAAAATCGTCTTTTTCCTGACCCGGACCTTATGTGAAAACTAAGAAAATCTGAAAAGTCCGAAAAAAAATAAGACCAATTTTTTTTTTCACTTTTTTTTGCCACAGATCATGCATTTCAAATGTCTAGGCGTGAATTAAAACATAATTTGGACAATATCTGACATATTTTGAAATTTGTCAAAATCCGTCTTTTTCCTGACCCGGACCTTATGTGAAAACTAAGAAAATCTGAAAAGTCGAAAAAAAATAAGACCAATTTTTTTTTCACTTTTTTTTTGCCACAGATCATGCATTTCACATGTCTAGGCGTGAATTAAAACATAATTTGGACAATATCTGACATATTTTTGAAATTTGTCAAAATCCGTCTTTTTCCTGACCCGGACCTTATGTGAAAACTAAGAAAATCTGAAAAGTCGACGAAAAAATAAGACCAATTTTTTTTCACTTTTTTTTGCCACAGATCATGCATTTCACATGTCTAGGCGTGAATTAAAACATAATTTGGACAATATCTGACATATTTTGAAATTTGTCAAAATCCGTCTTTTTCCTGACCCGGACCTTATGTGAAAACTAAGAAAATCTGAAAAGTCGAAAAAATAAGACCAATTTTTTTTTTCACTTTTTTTTTGCCATAGATCATGCATTTCACATGTCTAGGCGTGAATTAAAACATAATTTGGACAATATCTGACATATTTTGAAATTTGTCAAAATCTGTCTTTTTTCCTGACCCCGGACCTTATGTGAAAACTAAGAAAATCTGAAAAGTCACGAAAAAATAAGACCAATTTTTTTTTTCACTTTTTTTTGCCACAGATCATGCATTTCACATGTCTAGGCGTGAATTAAAACATAATTTGGACAATATCTGACATATTTTGAAATTTGTCAAAATCTGTCTTTTTCCTGACCCCGGACCTTATGTGAAAACTAAGAAAATCTGAAAAGTCCGAAAAAAAATAAGACCAATTTTTTTTTTCACTTTTTTTGCCACAGATCATGCATTTCACATGTCTAGGCGTGAATTAAAACATAATTTGGACAATATCTGACATATTTTGAAATGTGTCAAAATCCGTCTTTTTCCTGACCCGGACCTTATGTGAAAACTAAGAAAATCTGAAAAGTCACGACAAAAATAAGACCAATTTTGTTTTCACTTTTTTTTGCCACAGATCATGCATTTCACATGTCTAGGCGTGAAGTAAAACATAATTTGGACAATATCTGACATATTTTTGAAATGTGTCAAAATCCGTCATTTTTTCCTGACCCGGACCTTATGTGAAAACTAAGAAAATCTGAAAAGTACGACAAAAATAAGACCAATTTTGTTTTCACTTTTTGTTTGCCACAGATCATGCATTTCACATGTCTAGGCGTGAAGTAAAACATAATTTGGACAATATCTGACATATTTTTGAAATGTGTCAAAATCCGTCTTTTTCCTGACCCGGACCTTATGTGAAAACTAAGAAAATCTGAAAAGTCACGAAAAAAATAAGACCAATTTTTTTTTCACTTTTTTTTGCCACAGATCATGCATTTCACATGTCTAGGCGTGAATTAAAACATAATTTGGACAATATCTGACATATTTTGAAATTTGTCAAAATCTGTCTTTTTCCTGACCCCGGACCTTATGTGAAAACTAAGAAAATCTGAAAAGTCGACAAAAAAATAAGACCAATTTTTTTTTCACTTTTTTTGCCACAGATCATGCATTTCAAATGTCTAGGCGTGAATTAAAAAATAATTTGGACAATATCTGACATATTTTGAAATTTGTCAAAATCTGTCTTTTTCCTGACCCCGGACCTTATGTGAAAACTAAGAAAATCTGAAAAGTCGAAAAAATAAGACCAATTTTTTTTTTCACTTTTTTTTGCCATAGATCATGCATTTCAAATGTCTAGGCGTGAATTAAAACATAATTTGGACAATATCTGACATATTTTGAAATTTGTCAAAATCTGTCTTTTCCTGACCCGGACCTTATGTGAAAACTAAGAAAATCTGAAAAGTACGAAAAAAATAAGACCAATTTTTTTTTTTCACTTTTGTTTTTTGCCACAGATCATGCATTTCACATGTCTAGGCGTGAATTAAAACATAATTTGGACAATATCTGACATATTTTGAAATGTGTCAAAATCCGTCTTTTTCCTGACCCCGGACCTTATGTGAAAACTAAGAAAATCTGAAAAGTCACGACAAAAATAAGACCAATTTTTTTTTTCACTTTTGTTTGCCACAGATCATGCATTTCACATGTCTAGGCGTGAAGTAAAACATAATTTGGACAATATCTGACATATTTTGAAATTTGTCAAAATCCGTCTTTTTCCTGACCCGGACCTTATGTGAAAACTAAGAAAATCTGAAAAGTCGACAAAAATAAGACCAATTTTTTTTTTCACTTTTGTTTGCCACAGATCATGCATTTCACATGTCTAGGCGTGAAGTAAAACATAATTTGGACAATATCTGACATATTTTGAAATGTGTCAAAATCCGTCTTTTTCCTGACCCGGACCTTATGTGAAAACTAAGAAAATCTGAAAAGTCACGAAAAAAATAAGACCAATTTTTTTTTCACTTTTGTTTGCCACAGATCATGCATTTCACATGTCTAGGCGTGAATTAAAACATAATTTGGACAATATCTGACATATTTTGAAATTTGTCAAAATCTGTCTTTTTTTCCTGACCCGGACCTTATGTGAAAACTAAGAAAATCTGAAAAGTCGACAAAAATAAGACCAATTTTTTTTTTCACTTTTTTTTGCCACAGATCATGCATTTCACATGTCTAGGCGTGAATTAAAACATAATTTGGACAATATCTGACATATTTTGAAATTTGTCAAAATCTGTCTTTTTTTCCTGACCCCGGACCTTATGTGAAAACTAAGAAAATCTGAAAAGTCCGAAAAAAATAAGACCAATTTTTTTTTTCACTTTTTTTGCCATAGATCATGCATTTCAAATGTCTAGACGTGAATTAAAAAATAATTTGGACAATATCTGACATATTTTGAAATTTGTCAAAATCTGTCTTTTTCCTGACCCCGGACCTTATGTGAAAACTAAGAAAATCTGAAAAGTACGAAAAAAATAAGACCAATTTTTTTTTCACTTTTTTTGCCATAGATCATGCATTTCAAATGTCTAGACGTGAATTAAAAAATAATTTGGACAATATCTGACATATTTTTGAAATTTGTCAAAATCCGTCTTTTTCCTGACCCGGACCTTATGTGAAAACTAAGAAAATCTGAAAAGTCGAAAAAAATAAGACCAATTTTTTTTTCACTTTTTTTTGCCACAGATCATGCATTTCACATGTCTAGGCGTGAATTAAAACATAATTTGGACAATATCTGACATATTTTGAAATTTGTCAAAATCTGTCTTTTTCCTGACCCCGGACCTTATGTGAAAACTAAGAAAATCTGAAAAGTCACGAAAAAAATAAGACCAATTTTTTTTTTCACTTTTTTTTTGCCACAGATCATGCATTTCACATGTCTAGGCGTGAATTAAAACATAATTTGGACAATATCTGACATATTTTTGAAATTTGTCAAAATCCGTCTTTTCCTGACCCGGACCTTATGTGAAAACTAAGAAAATCTGAAAAGTCGACAAAAATAAGACCAATTTTGTTTTTCACTTTTTTTGCCACAGATCATGCATTTCACATGTCTAGACGTGAATTAAAACATAATTTGGACAATATCTGACATATTTTGAAATTTGTCAAAATCTGTCATTTTTCCTGACCCCGGACCTTATGTGAAAACTAAGAAAATCTGAAAAGTACGAAAAAAATAAGACCAATTTTTTTTTCACTTTTTTTTGCCACAGATCATGCATTTCACATGTCTAGGCGTGAATTAAAACATAATTTGGACAATATCTGACATATTTTGAAATTTGTCAAAATCTGTCTTTTTCCTGACCCGGACCTTATGTGAAAACTAAGAAAATCTGAAAAGTCGAAAAAATAAGACCATTTTTTTTTTCACTTTTTTTTGCCATAGATCATGCATTTCAAATGTCTAGGCGTGAATTAAAAATAATTTGGACAATATCTGACATATTTTGAAATTTGTCAAAATCTGTCTTTTTCCTGACCCGGACCTTATGTGAAAACTAAGAAAATCTGAAAAGTCCGAAAAAATAAGACCAATTTTTTTTTTCACTTTTTTTTTGCCACAGATCATGCATTTCACATGTCTAGGCGTGAATTAAAACATAATTTGGACAATATCTGACATATTTTGAAATTTGTCAAAATCTGTCTTTTCCTGACCCGGACCTTATGTGAAAACTAAGAAAATCTGAAAAGTCGAAAAAAATAAGACCAATTTTTTTTTCACTTTTGTTTTGCCACAGATCATGCATTTCACATGTCTAGGCGTGAATTAAAACATAATTTGGACAATATCTGACATATTTTGAAATGTGTCAAAATCTGTCTTTTTTCCTGACCCGGACCTTATGTGAAAACTAAGAAAATCTGAAAAAAGTACGACAAAAATAAGACCAATTTTTTTTCACTTTTTTTTTGCCACAGATCATGCATTTCACATGTCTAGGCGTGAATTAAAACATAATTTGGACAATATCTGACATATTTTGAAATTTGTCAAAATCCGTCTTTTTCCTGACCCGGACCTTATGTGAAAACTAAGAAAATCTGAAAAGTCGACAAAAATAAGACCAATTTTTTTTTCACTTTTGTTTGCCACAGATCATGCATTTCACATGTCTAGGCGTGAAGTAAAACATAATTTGGACAATATCTGACATATTTTGAAATTTGTCAAAATCCGTCTTTTTCCTGACCCCGGACCTTATGTGAAAACTAAGAAAATCTGAAAAGTCACGACAAAAATAAGACCAATTTTTTTTTCACTTTTTTTTGCCACAGATCATGCATTTCACATGTCTAGGCGTGAATTAAAAAATAATTTGGACAATATCTGACATATTTTGAAATTTGTCAAAATCTGTCTTTTTTCCTGACCCGGACCTTATGTGAAAACTAAGAAAATCTGAAAAAAGTCCGAAAAAAATAAGACCAATTTTTTTTTTCTTTTTTTTGCCACAGATCATGCATTTCAAATGTCTAGGCGTGAATTAAAAATAATTTGGACAATATCTGACATATTTTGAAATTTGTCAAAATCTGTCTTTTTCCTGACCCGGACCTTATGTGAAAACTAAGAAAATCTGAAAAAGTCGAAAAAATAAGACCAATTTTGTTTTCACTTTTTTTTGCCACAGATCATGCATTTCACATGTCTAGGCGTGAATTAAAACATAATTTGGACAATATCTGACATATTTTGAAATTTGTCAAAATCTGTCTTTTTCCTGACCCGGACCTTATGTGAAAACTAAGAAAATCTGAAAAGTCGAAAAAATAAGACCAATTTTGTTTTTTCTTTTTTTTTTGCCACAGATCATGCATTTCACATGTCTAGGCGTGAATTAAAACATAATTTGGACAATATCTGACATATTTTTGAAATTTGTCAAAATCCGTCTTTTCCTGACCCGGACCTTATGTGAAAACTAAGAAAATCTGAAAAAGTACGACAAAAATAAGACCAATTTTGTTTTCACTTTTTTTTGCCACAGATCATGCATTTCACATGTCTAGGCGTGAAGTAAAACATAATTTGGACAATATCTGACATATTTTTGAAATTTGTCAAAATCTGTCTTTTTTTTCCTGACCCCGGACCTTATGTGAAAACTAAGAAAATCTGAAAAGTCGACAAAAAAATAAGACCAATTTTTTTTTTCACTTTTTTTTGCCACAGATCATGCATTTCACATGTCTAGGCGTGAATTAAAACATAATTTGGACAATATCTGACATATTTTGAAATTTGTCAAAATCTGTCTTTTTTCCTGACCCGGACCTTATGTGAAAACTAAGAAAATCTGAAAAGTCGACAAAAATAAGACCAATTTTTTTTTCACTTTTTTTGCCATAGATCATGCATTTCACATGTCTAGGCGTGAATTAAAACATAATTTGGACAATATCTGACATATTTTGAAATTTGTCAAAATCTGTCTTTTTCCTGACCCCGGACCTTATGTGAAAACTAAGAAAATCTGAAAAGTCGAAAAAAATAAGACCAATTTTTTTTCACTTTTTGCCACAGATCATGCATTTCACATGTCTAGGCGTGAATTAAAACATAATTTGGACAATATCTGACATATTTTGAAATGTGTCAAAATCTGTCTTTTTCCTGACCCGGACCTTATGTGAAAACTAAGAAAATCTGAAAAGTCGAAAAAAATAAGACCAATTTTGTTTTTCACTTTTTTTTGCCACAGATCATGCATTTCAAATGTCTAGGCGTGAATTAAAACATAATTTGGACAATATCTGACATATTTTGAAATGTGTCAAAATCCGTTTTTTCCTGACCCGGACCTTATGTGAAAACTAAGAAAATCTGAAAAGTCACGACAAAAATAAGACCAATTTTTTTTTCACTTTTGTTTTGCCACAGATCATGCATTTCACATGTCTAGGCGTGAATTAAAACATAATTTGGACAATATCTGACATATTTTGAAATTTGTCAAAATCCGTCATCTTTTCCTGACCCGGACCTTATGTGAAAACTAAGAAAATCTGAAAAGTCCGAAAAAAATAAGACCAATTTTTTTTTTTCACTTTTTTTGCCACAGATCATGCATTTCAAATGTCTAGGCGTGAATTAAAACATAATTTGGACAATATCTGACATATTTTGAAATTTGTCAAAATCTGTCTTTTTCCTGACCCCGGACCTTATGTGAAACTAAGAAAATCTGAAAAGTCGAAAAAATAAGACCAATTTTTTTTTCACTTTTTGTTTGCCACAGATCATGCATTTCACATGTCTAGGCGTGAATTAAAACATAATTTGGACAATATCTGACATATTTTGAAATTTGTCAAAATCTGTCTTTTTCCTGACCCCGGACCTTATGTGAAAACTAAGAAAATCTGAAA
>NW_025962767.1:0-9728 GCF_017589495.1 Alosa alosa
GCCTTGTGAGAGGCCTACCTAGCTGTGTTCGGACGGGCAGGAGAGGCCTGGGGATGAGTGCTTGTGCTCAGGCAGGCTCAACTTGGGCCTAGGAGCAGGGAGAGACACAGAGGCTCGCTAGACCCCCCACCAAGCACAGCCACACACACGCACCTGCAGCGCGCAGGTGATAGAGAGGACAGAGAGGGGCCTGTTGCTCAGAGGTCAGCCAGAGGCTAACTTATTATTATTACATTATTATTAAAGTTGGGCCCTAGATGCTGTGCCTAGATGCTTGGGCCTAGATGCTATGTTATACCCACTGCAGCACCCCGACACACACACACACCCACCCACAGGCCCCAGCTACTCTGGGAGCTCAAGACTCCTCTCTCTGTCCCCTCTTGGCAGCGTGTGTGAGCCTGGGAGCAGTACCCTGTATCCTGCTCACTAAACTTAGCCCAAATTAAACACGCTAATCAAACTAATGCTTACCCCTCTATACTAAGCCCGCAGCACAACGATAAGTACTGGTGCTGTGCCCCACTTAAGCTAACCTCGCGCAAAGGGTTAAAGCCTTAAGCAGAGCGAAAAATCTCAAACCCATGAGTATACCTGCGAGGGTTCATTATATGATTCGGAGCAAACCTCGAAGCTAACTCAAAGAGTCATATGTGATGAACATGTAACAGACTGTCATTCTCCCATACTGCCACTAAGGGGCCAAGAGTGAAAACCAGCTAAGTCAAGAGTGGTATGTGATGGAAAATGTAACAGACTGTCATTCTCCCATACTGCCACTAAGGGGCCAAGAGTGAAAAACCGCTAAGTCAAAGAGTAGGTATGTGATGGAAAATGTAACAGACTGTCATTCTCCCATACTGCCACTAAGGGGCCAAGAGTGAAAACCAGCTAAGTCAAGAGTCATTATGTGATGAACATGTCACTAAAGGGCTAGCTGCAAAGAGTGGTATGTTCACATCACGATTCTGGCCTAGCCAACCGCCTATCTCCGGCCTTAAGGTCACAGCGAGGCGGGGGTGGCGGCGTTAATCGGGGCGTCAAAATTAATCTAGAATCTCACCCAATCCTGGCCCCCTCCCCCCAAACACACACACATTGGCTTAAGCTAAGGCCTTGTGAGAGGCCTACTAGCTACTGTGTCCCGGACCCGGGCGGGGGAGGCCTGGGGATGAGTGCTTGTGCTCAGGCGGGCTCAACTTGGGCCTAGGAGCAGGGGAGAGACACAGAGAGCTGCGCTAGACCCCCCACCAAGCACAGCCACACACCGCACCTGCCAGCAGGTGATAGAGAGGGACAGAGAGGGGCCTGTTGCTCAGAGAGGCTCCAGCTGCTCATAGAGGCCCCAACTTATTATTATTATTACATCATTATTATTATTATTAAAGTTGGGCCTAGATGCTGTGCCTAGATGCTTGGGCCTAGATGCTGTGCTATACCCACTGCAGCACCCCTACACACACACACACCCACCCACAGGCCCCAGCTGCTCACAGAGGCTCCAAGACTCCTCTCTGTCCCCCTTGGCGTGTGTGTGAGCCTGGGAGCATTACCCTGTATCCTACTCCACTAAACTTAACCCAAAATTAAACCACGCTAATCAAACTAGCTAACACCCTCTATGCTAAGCCCGCCCAACACAAAGTGGCAAACACCCCCCCTCTGGGTACCACCCCCACGGACAACCAGGCTTAAGCACCCGATAAGTACTGGTGCACTGTGCCCCTTAAGCTAACACCAAGGGTTAAAGCCTTAAGCAGAGCGAAAAAATCTCAAACCCATGGTATACCTGCGGGTTACATGTATGATTCGGCCCTAGCAAACCTCACTGACTAAGGGCCAAGCTAACTCAAGAGTCATATGTGATGAACATGTAACAGACTGTCATTCTCCCATACTGCCACTAAGGGGCCAGAGTGAAAACCAGCTAAGTCAAAAGTAGGTATGTGATGGAAAATGTAACAGACTGTCATTCTCCCATACTGCCACTAAGGGGCCAAGAGTGAAAAGCAGCTAAGTCAAATGTGATGGAAAAGGTATGTGATGGAAAATGTAACAGACTGTCATTCTCCCATACTGCCACTAAGGGGCCAAGAGTGAAAACCAGCTAAGTCAAGTCAAGTGTGTATGTGATGAACATGTCACGCTAGCTCTTAAGGATTCACATCACGATTCTGGCCCTAGCCAACGCCTATCTCCCATGGCCTTAAGGTCACAGCCCGAGGCGGGGGGGTGGCGTTAGCGTCGGGCGTCAAAATTAATCTAGAATCTCACCCAATCCTGGGCCCCCCCCCCCCAAACACACACACATTGGCTTAAGCTAAGGCCTTGTGAGAGGCCTACTAGCTACTGTGTCCGGACCCGGGCGGGGAGGCCTGGGGATGAGTGCTTGTGCTCAGACGGGCTCAACTTGGGCCTAGGAGCAGGGAGAGACACAGAGAGCTGCGCTAGACCCCCCACCAAGCACAGCCACACCTGCCTTGCTGCAGCAGGTGATAGAGAGGGACAGAGAGAGGGGCCTGTTGCTCAGAGAGGCTCCAGCTGCTCAGAGAGGCCCCAACTTATTATTATTATTACATTATTATTATTATTATTATTATTATTAAAGTTGGGCCTAGATGCTGTGCCTAGATGCTTGGGCCTAGATGCTGTGCTATACCCACTGCAGCACCCCTACACACACACACACCCACCCACAGGCCCCAGCTGCTCACAGAGGCTCCAAAGACTCCTCTCTGTCCCCTGCGCGCGTGTGTGTGAGCCTGGGAGCATTACCCTGTATCCTACTCCACTAAACTTAACCCAAATTAAACCCGCTAATCAAACTAGCTAACACCCTCTATGCTAAGCCCATGACACAAAGTGGCAAACACCCCCCCTGGGTACCACCCCCCACGGACAACCAGGCTTAAGCACCGATAAGTACTGGTGCACTGTGCCCCTTAAGCTAACCTGCGCCAAGGGTTAAAGCCTTAAGCAGAGCGAAAAATCTCAAACCCATGGTATACCTGCGGGTTCGGTATATGATTCCGGCCCTAGCAAACCTCCAGGCGCTAACTCAAGAGTCATATGTGATGAACATGTAACAGACTGTCATTCTCCCATACTGCCACTAAGGGGCCAAGAGTGAAAACCCGCTAAGTCAAGAGTCGTATGTGATGGAAAATGTAACAGACTGTCATTCTCCCCATACTGCCACTAAGGGGCCAAGAGTGAAAAACCCGCTAAGTCAAAGAGTGGTATGTGATGGAAAATGTAACAGACTGTCATTCTCCCATACTGCCACTAAGGGGCCAAGAGTGAAAACCAGCTAAGTCAAGAGTGGTATGTGATGAACATGTCACGCTAGCTCGGATTCACATACGATTCTGGCCCTAGCCAACCGCCCTATCTCATGGCCTTAAGGTCACAGCCCGAGGCAGGGGGTGGCGTTAGATCGGGCGTCAAAATTAATCTAGAATCTCACCCAATCCTGGCCCCCCTCCCCCAAACACACACACATTAGCTTAAGCTAAGGCCTTGTGAGAGGCCTACTAGCTACTGTGTCCGGACCAGGCGGGGGAGGCCTGGGGATGAGTGCTTGTGCTCAGGCGGGCTCAACTTGGGCCTAGGAGCAGGGAGAGACACAGAGAGCTGCGCTAGACCCCCCACCAAGCACAGCCACACACGCACCTGTGGCTTGGGTGATAGAGAGGGACAGAGAGGGGCCTGTTGCTCAGAGAGGCTCCAGCTGCTCATAGAGGCCCCAACTTATTATTATTATTACATTATTATTATTAAAGTTGGGCCTAGATGCTGTGCCCTAGATGCTTGGGCCTAGATGCTGTGCTATACCCACTGCAGCACCCCTACACACACACACACCCACCCACAGGCCCCAGCTGCTCACAGAGGCTCCAAGACTCCTCTCTGTCCCCTTTGGCGTGTGTGTGAGCCTGGGAGCATTACCCTGTATCCTACTCCACTAAACTTAACCCAAATTAAACCAGCTAATCAAACTAGCTAACACCCTCTATGCTAAGCCCATAACCAACACAAAGTGGCAAACACCCCCCTCTGGGTACCACCCCCACGGACAACCAGGCTTAAGCACCGATAAGTACTGGTGCACTGTGCCCCCACTTAAGCTAACCTGCAAGGGTTAAAGCCTTAAGCAGAGCGAAAAAATCTCAAACCCATGGTATACCCTGCGGGTTCATTATATGATTCGGCCCTAGAACATGTAAAACCTCTAAGGGGCTAACTGAAAAAGAGTCATATGTGATGAACATGTAACAGACTGTCATTCTCCCATACTGCCACTAAGGGGCCATGTGTGAAAACCACTGCTAAGTGAAAAAAGTCAAGAGTGGTATGTGATGGAAAATGTAACAGACTGTCATTCTCCCCCATACTGCCACTAAGGGGCCAAGAGTGAAAAGCAGCTAAGTCAAAGAGTGGTATGTGATGGAAAATGTAACAGACTGTCATTCTCCCATACTGCCACTAAAGGGGCCAAGAGTGAAAACCAGCTAAGTCAAAGAGTGGTATGTGATGAACATGTCCGCTAGCTCGGATTCACATCACGATTCTGGCCCTAGCCAACCCGCCTATCTCAGCGGCCTTAAGGTCACAGCGAGGCGGGGGGGTGGCGTTAGCGTCGGGCGTCAAAATTAATCTAGAATCTCACCCAATCCTGGCGCCCCCCTCCCCCAAACACACACACATTGGCTTAAGCTAAGGCCTTGTGAGAGGCCTACTAGCTACTGTGTCCCGGACGGGCGGGGGGAGGCCTGGGGATGAGTGCTTGTGCTCAGGCGGGCTCAACTTGGGCCTAGGAGCAGGGAGAGACACAGAGAGCTGCGCTAGACCCCCCACCAAGCACAGCCACACCGCACACCCTTGGCAGGTGATAGAGAGGGACAGAGAGGGGCCTGTTGCTCAGAGAGGCTCCAGCTGCTCATAGAGGCCCCAACTTATTATTATTATTACATTATTATTATTAAAGTTGGGCCTAGATGCTGTGCCTAGATGCTTGGGCCTAGATGCTGTGCTATACCCACTGCAGCACCCTACACACACACACACACCCACCCACAGGCCCCAGCTGCTCACAGGGCTCAAAGACTCCTCTCTGTCCCCTCTTGTGGCGTGTGTGTGAGCCTGGGAGCATTACCCTGTATCCTACTCCACTAAACTTAACCCAAATTAAACACGCTAATCAAACTAGCTAACACCCTCTATGCTAAGCCCGCAACACAAAGTGGCAAACACCCCCCTCCGGGTACCACCCCCCCCCCGGACAACCAGGCTTAAGCACCGATAAGTACTGGTGCACTGTGCCCCCTTAAGCTAACCTGCCAAGGGACGGTTAAAGCCTTAAGCAGAGCCGAAAAAATCTCAAACCCATGGTATACCTGCGGGTTCGTATATGATTCCGGCCCTAGCAAACCTCCAGGCGCTAACTCAAGAGTCATATGTGATGAACATGTAACAGACTGTCATTCTCCCATACTGCCACTAAGGGGCCAAGAGTGAAAACCCGCTAAGTCAAGAGTCGTATGTGATGGAAAATGTAACAGACTGTCATTCTCCCCATACTGCCACTAAGGGGCCAAGAGTGAAAACCAGCTAAGTCAAAGTGGTATGTGATGGAAAATGTAACAGACTGTCATTCTCCCCATACTGCCACTAATACTGCCACTAAGGGGTATGTGATGGAAAATGTAACAGACTGTCAAACCCACTAAGCCAAAACCAGCTAAGTATGTGATGAACATGTCCCACTGCCGCTAAAGCTCGCGGTTCACATATGTGATGAAGCTCCAGTTCACATCGATTCTGGCCCTAGCCAACGCCCTATCTCCAGCGGCCTTAAGGTCACAGCGAGGCGGGGGTGGCGGCGTTAGCATCGGGCGTCAAAATTAATCTAGAATCTCACCCAATCCTGAGCCCCCCCCCCCAAACACACACACATTAGCTTAAGCTAAGGCCTTGTGAGAGGCCTACTAGCTACTGTGTCCGGGGCCGGGCGGGGAGGCCTGGGGATGAGTGCTTGTGCTCAGGCGGGCTCAACTTGGGCCTAGGAGCAGGGAGAGACACAGAGAGCTGCGCTAGACCCCCACCAAGCACAGCCACACACCTGCGCCCAGGTGATAGAGAGGGACAGAGAGGGGGCCTTGCAGCTGCTAACTGTGCCGGGGTGATAGAGAGGGACAGAGAGAGGGGCCTGTTGCTCAGAGAGGCTCCAGCTGCTCATAGAGGCCCCAACTTATTATTATTATTACATTATTATTATTAAAGTTGGGCCTAGATGCTGTGCCTAGATGCTTGGGCCTAGATGCTGTGCTATACCCACTGCAGCACCCCTACACACACACACACCCACCCACAGGCCCCAGCTGCTCACAGAGGCTCAAAGACTCCTCTCTGTCCCCTTGTGGCGTGTGTGTGAGCCTGGGAGCATTACCCTGTATCCTACTCCACTAAACTTAACCCAAATTAAACAGCTAATCAAACTAGCTAACACCCTCTATGCTAAGCCCGCAACACAAAGTGGCAAACACCCCCCTCTGGGTACCACCCCCACGGACAACCAGGCTTAAGCACCCGATAAGTACTGGTGCACTGTGCCCCCCTTAAGCTAACCTCGCCAGGGGTTAAAGCCTTAAGCAGAGCCGAAAAAATCTCAAACCCATGGTATACCTGCGGGTTCATTATATGATTCGGCCCTAGCAAACCTCAGAGTCTTATGTGCTAACTCAAAAGAGTCATATGTGATGAACATGTAACAGACTGTCATTCTCCCATACTGCCACTAAGGGGGGGCCAATGTGATGGAAAATGTAAAAATTCTCCCCACTGCCACTAAGTCAAAGCTAAGTAGGTATGTGATGGAAAATGTAACAGACTGTCATTCTCCCATACTGCCACTAAGGGGCCAAGAGTGAAAACCCGCTAAGTCAAGAGTAGGTATGTGATGGAAAATGTAACAGACTGTCATTCTCCCATACTGCCACTAAGGGGCCAAGAGTGAAAACCAGCTAAGTCAAGAGTGGTATGTGATGAACATGTCAGCTAGCTGCGGATTCACATCACGATTCTGGCCCTAGCCAGCCGCCTATCTCCATGACCTTAAAGGTCACAGCGAGGCGGGGGTGGCGGCGTTGCGTCGGGCGTCAAAATTAATCTAGAATCTCACCCAATCTGGGCCCCCCCCCCCAAACACACACATTAGCTTAAGCTAAGGCCTTGTGAGAGGCCTACTAGCTACTGTGATCGGACGGGCCGGGAGGGGCCTGGGGATGAGTGCTTGTGCTCAGACGGGCTCAACTTGGGCCTAGGAGCAGGGAGAGACACAGAGAGCTGCGCTAGACCCCCCACCAAGCACAGCCACACACGCCTTTGCCAGCAGGTGATAGAGAGGGACAGAGAGAGGGCCTGTTGCTCAGAGAGGCTCCAGCTGCTCATAGAGGCCCCAACTTATTATTATTATTACATTATTATTATTAAAGTTGGGCCTAGATGCTGTGCCCTAGATGCTTGGGCCTAGATGCTGTGCTATACCCACTGCAGCACCCCTACACACACACACACCCACCCACAGGCCCCAGCTGCTCACAGGGCTCAAAGACTCCTCTCTGTCCCCTCTTGGCGTGTGTGTGTGTGAGCCTGGGAGCATTACCCTGTATCCTACTCCACTAAACTTAACCCAAATTAAACAGCTAATCAAACTAGCTAACACCCTCTATGCTAAGCCCATAACACAAAGTGGCAAACACCCCCCTCTGGGTACCACCCCCACGGACAACCAGGCTTAAGCACCCGATAAGTACTGGTGCACTGTGCCCCATAAGCTAACCTCGCAAGGGGTTAAAGCCTTAAGCAGAGCCGAAAAATCTCAAACCCATGGTATACCTGGGTTTCGTATATGATTCGGCCCTAGCAAACCTCCATGGCGGGCTAACTCAAGAGTCATATGTGATGAACATGTAACAGACTGTCATTCTCCCATACTGCCACTAAGGGGCCATTCTCCCGTATGTGATGGAAAATGTAACAGACTGTCTGCCACTAAGGGGCCAAGAGTGAAAACCAGCTAAGTCAAGACTTCGTATGTGATGGAAAATGTAACAGACTGTCATTCTCCCATACTGCCACTAAAAGGGGCCAAGAGTGAAAACTGTCATTCCAGCTAAGTCAAAGAGTGGTATGTGATGGAAAATGTAACAGACTGTCATTCTCCCATACTGCCACTAAGGGGCCAAGAGTGAAAACCAGCTAAGTCAAAGAGTCATATGTGATGAACATGTCACGCTAGCTGCGGATTCACATACGATTCTGGCCCTAGCCAACCCGCCTATCTCCTTGTGATAAGGTCTGGCCGAGGCGGGGGGTGGCGCGTTCGATCGGGCGTCAAAATTAATCTAGAATCTCACCCAATCCTGGCCCCCCCTCCCCCAAACACACACACATTAGCTTAAGCTAAGGCCTTGTGAGAGGCCTACTAGCTACTGTGTGGGGACGGGCGGGAGGGGCCTGGGGATGAGTGCTTGTGCTCAGGCAGGGCTCAACTTGGGCCTAGGAGCAGGGAGAGACACAGAGAGCTAGCTAGACCCCCACCAAGCACAGCCACACCACCACTTTACCTGCAGCGCAGGTGATAGAGAGGGACAGAGAGAGGGGCCTGTTGCTCAGAGAGGCTCCAGCTGCTCACAGGGCCCCAACTTATTATTATTATTACATTATTATTATTAAAGTTGGGCCTAGATGCTGTGCCTAGATGCTTGGGCCTAGATGCTGTGCTATACCCACTGCAGCACCCCTCACCCACCCACAGGCCCCAGCTGCTCACAGAGGCTCAAGACTCCTCTCTCCCCCCTGCTGGCAGGTGTGTGTGTGAGCCTGGGAGCATTACCCTGTATCCTACTCCACTAAACTTAACCCAAATTAAACAAGCTAATCAGGCTAGCTAGCACCCTCTATGCTAAGCCCTGCTTCACAAAGTGGTAAACACCCCCCCCCCTGAATTTCACCCCCCCCACGGACAACCAGGCTTAAGCACCGATAAGTACTGGTGCACTGTGCCCCCTTAAGCTAACCATAAAGGGGTTAAAGCCTTAAGCAGGCGAAAAAAATCTCAAACCATATGGTATACCCTGCGGATTTGTTATATGATTCCGGCCTAGCAAACCTCGAAGCTAACTCAAGAGTCATGTGATGAACATGTAACAGACTGTCATTCTCCCATACCGCCGCTAAGGGGCCAAGACTGAAAAGCTAACTCAAAGACTTCATTATGTGATGGAAAGATGTAACAGTGTCATTCCACCACACTGCCACTAAAGGCTGGTGAAAACCACTAAGTCTGAGTGGTATGTGACAAAATGTAACAGGGCTTTATCTCATTCTCCCCATACTGCCACTAAGGGGCCAAAGAGTGAAAACCACATCAAAGAGTCGTGTGATGGAAAATGTAACAGGCTGTCATTCTCCCATGCACTCAGGGAGCCAAAGGTGAAAACCAGCTAAGAAGTCAAAGAGTGGGTATGAGTGGAAAAGTGTAACCAGACTGTCATTCTCCATACTGCCACTAGGGAGGCCAAGAGTGAAAACCAGCTAAGTCAAAATTCATTATGTGATGAACATGTCAGCTGCCCAGTTCACACATGCGATTCCTGGCTAGCCAACCCGCCTATCTCATGACCTTAAGAGGTCTGGCCAGAGGCAGGGGTGGCGTTAGATCGGGC
>NW_025962768.1:0-9725 GCF_017589495.1 Alosa alosa
CAAATTATTATTTTTCACATCTACACATGTGAAATGCATTATCTATGGCAAACAAAAAGAAAAAAAAAAATTGGTCTGATTTTTTCTTACTTTTCAGATTTTCTTAGTTTTTCACATAAGGTCGGGATCAGGAGAAAGTTTTTTACAAATTTCAAAATCTGTCAGATATTGTCCAAATTATTTTTTATTTCATGTCTAGACATGTGAAATGCATAAACTATGGCAAAAAAAGTGGAAAAAAAGAATGGTCTGATTTTTTCATTACTTTTCAGATTTTCTTAGTTTTCATATAAGGTCGGGGTCAGGAAAAAAAGACAGATTTTTGAAAATTTCATTTCATGTCTAGACATGTGAAATGCATGAACTATGGCAAAAAAAGTGAAAAAAAATTTGGTTTGATTTTTTTTCGTACTTTTCAGATTTTCCTTAGTTTTCATTTAAAGTCCGGGGTCAGGGAAAAAAGACAGATTTTTGAAAAATTTCAAAATCTGTCAATTATTAATCAAATTATTTTTTTTTCACATCTACACATGTGAAATGCATTATCTATGGCAACAAAAATGAAAAAAAAATGTGGTCTGATTTTTTCTTACTTTTCAGATTTTTTAGTTTTTCACATAAGGTCAGGATCAGGAAAATTTTTTTTTTTACAAATTTCAAAATATGTCAGATATTGTCAAATTATGTTTTACTTCACGTCTAGACATGTGAAATGCATGATCTGTGGCAAACAAAAGTGAAAAACAAAATTGGTCTTATTTTTGTCATTACTTTTCAGATTTTCTTAGTTTTTCACATAAGGTCGGGGTCAGGAAAAAAGGCCAGTTTTGACACATTTCAAAATATGTCAGATATTGTCCAAATTATGTTTTACTTCACGTCTAGACATGTGAAATGCATGATCTGTGGCAAACAAAAGTGAAAAACAAAATTGGTCTTATTTTTGTCGTACTTTTCAGATTTTCTTAGTTTTCACATAAGGTCCGGGGTCAGGAAAAAAGACAGATTTTTGAAAAATTTCAAAATCTGTCAATTATTGTCCAAATTATTATTTTTTCACGTCTACACATGTGAAATGCATTAACTATGGCAACAAAAAGAAAAAAAAAAAATTGGTCTGATTTTTTTTTACTTTTCAGATTTTTTATTTAGTTTTCAGGATCACGGTTTTTTTTTTACAAATTTCAAAATCTGTCAGATATTGTCAAATTATTTTTTATTTCATGTCTAGATATGCGAAATGCATGAACTATGGCAAAAAAAGTGAAAAAAAAAAATTGGTTTGATTTTTTTGTACTTTTCAGATTTTCTTAGTTTTCATTTAAGGTCCGGGGTCAGGAAAAAGACAGATTTTTGAAAAATTTCAAAATCTGTCAATTATTAATCAAATTATTATTTTTCACATCTACACATGTGAAATGCATTAACTATGGCAACAAAATGAAAAAAAATTGGTCTGATTTTTTTCTTACTTTTCAGATTTTTCTTAGTTTTTAGCGGTCAGGATCACGAGATTTTTTTTTTTACAAATTTCAAAATCTGTCAGATATTGTCCAAATTATTTTTTATTTCATGTCTAGACATGTGAAATGCATAAACTATGGCAAAAAAGTGGAGAAAAAGAATGGTCTGATTTTTTTATTACTTTTCAGATTTTCTTAGTTTTCATATAAGGTCGGGGTCAGGAAAAAAGACAGATTTTTGAAAATTTCATTTCCGTCTAGACATGTGAAATGCATGAACTATGGCAAAAAAAGTAAAAAAAAATTTGGTTTGATTTTTTCATTACTTTTCAGATTTCCTTAGTTTTCATTTAAAGTCGGGGTCAGGAAAAAGACAGATTTTTGAAAAATTTCAAAATCTGTCAATTATTAATCAAATTATGTTTTTTTTCACATCTACACATGTGAAATGCATTAACTATGGCAACAAAAATGAAAAAAAATGTGGTCTGATTTTTTTTCTTACTTTTCAGATTTTTTTTTTTTTGCGGTCAGGATGCGAGAAAGTTTTTTTTACAAATTTCAAAATATGTCAGATATTGTCAAATTATGTTTTACTTCACGTCTAGACATGTGAAATGCATGATCTGTGGCAAACACAAGTGAAAAACAAAATTGGTCTTATTTTTGTCGTACTTTTCAGATTTTCTTAGTTTTCACATAAGGTCGGGGTCAGGAAAAATGGCGGATTTTTGACACATTTCAAAATATGTCAGATATTGTCAAATTATGTTTTACTTCCGTCTAGACATGTGAAATGCATGATCTGTGGCAAACAAAAGTGAAAAACAAAATTGGTCTTATTTTTTGTCGTACTTTTCAGATTTTCTTAGTTTTCACATAAGGTCGGGGTCAGGAAAAAAGACATATTTTTGACACATTTCAAAATATGTCAGATATTGTCCAAATTATGTTTTACTTCACGTCTAGACATGTGAAATGCATGATCTATGGCAACAAAAATGAAAAAAAAATTGGTCTGATTTTTTTTTTACTTTTCAGATTTTCTTAGTTTTCACATAAGGTCGGGGTCAGGAAAAAATTTTTTTTGACAAATTTCAAAATATGTCAGATATTGTCAAATTATTTTTATTTCATGTCTAGACATGCGAAATGCATGAACTATGGCAAAAAAGTGAAAAAAAAATTGGTTTGATTTTTTGTACTTTTCAGATTTTCTTAGTTTTCATTTAAGGTCGGGGTCAGGAAAAAGACAGATTTTTTGAAAAATTTCAAAATCTGTCAATATTAATCAAATTATTTTTTTTTCACATCTACACATGTGAAATGCATTAACTATGGCAAACAAAAATGAAAAAAAAATTGGTCTGATTTTTTTTTCTTACTTTTCAGATTTTCTTAGTTTTTTAAGGCGGGGTCAGGATCGCGAGAATTTTTTTTTGACAAATTTCAAAATATGTCAGATATTGTCCAAATTATTTTTATTTCATGTCTAGACATGTGAAATGCATAAACTATGGCAAAAAAGTGAAAAAAAAGAATGGTCTGATTTTTTCATTACTTTTCAGATTTTCTTAGTTTTTTCATATAAGGTCGGGGTCAGGAAAAAGACAGATTTTTGAAAATTTCATTTTCCGTCTAGACATGTGAAATGCATGAACTATGGCAAAAAAAGTGAAAAAAATTTGGTTTGGTCTTTTTTTTTACTTTTCAGATTTTCTTAGTTTTCATTTAAAGTCGGGGTCAGGAAAAAAAACAGATTTTTGAAAAATTTCAAAATCTGTCAATTATTGTCAAATTATTATTTTTCACATCTACACATGTGAAATGCATTAACTATGGCAACAAAAATGAAAAAAAAATGTGGTCTGATTTTTTTCTTACTTTTCAGATTTTTTAGTTTTTTTTCGCGGTCAGGATGCGAAAAAGTTTTTTTTTTTACAAATTTCAAAATATGTCAGATATTGTCCAAATTATTTTTTACTTCCGTCTAGACATGTGAAATGCATGATCTGTGGCAAACAAAAGTGAAAAACAAAATTGGTCTTATTTTTTGTCGTACTTTTCAGATTTTCTTAGTTTTCACATAAGGTCGGGGTCAGGAAAAAAAAGACAGATTTTTGAAAAATTTCAAAATATGTCAGATATTGTCAAATTATGTTTTTTTTCACGTCTAGACATGTGAAATGCATTATCTATGGCAAACAAAAATGAAAAAAAAAATTGGTCTGATTTTTTTTTACTTTTCAGATTTTTTTTTTTTTTTCACATAAGGTCAGGATCAGGAAAATTTTTTTTTTTACAAATTTCAAAATATGTCAGATATTGTCCAAATTATTTTTATTTCATGTCTAGATATTTGAAATGCATGATCTATGGCAAAAAAAGTGAAAAAAAAAATTGGTTTGATTTTTTTGTACTTTTCAGATTTTCTTAGTTTTCATTTAAGGTCCGGGGTCAGGAAAAAAGACAGATTTTTGAAAAAGTTCAAAATCTGTCAATTATTAATCCAAATTATTGTTTTTTCACATCTACACATGTGAAATGCATTAACTATGGCAACAAAAATGAAAAAAAAAAATTGGTCTGATTTTTTTCTTACTTTTCAGATTTTCTTAGTTTTTGCGGTCAGGATCACGAAAAATTTTTTTTTTTTTTTTTACAAATTTCAAAATCTGTCAGATATTGTCCAAATTATTTTTTATTTCATGTCTAGACATGTGAAATGCATAAACTATGGCAAAAAAGTGGAAAAAAAGAATGGTCTGATTTTTTTCATTACTTTTCAGATTTTCTTAGTTTTCATATAAGGTCGGGGTCAGGAAAAAAGACAGATTTTTGAAAATTTCATTTCCGTCTAGACATGTGAAATGCATGAACTATGGCAAAAAAAAGTGAAAAAAAATTTGGTTTGATTTTTTTCATTACTTTTCAGATTTCCTTAGTTTTCATTTAAAGTCGGGGTCAGGAAAAAAAGACAGATTTTTGAAAAATTTCAAAATCTGTCAATTATTAATCAAATTATTATTTTTTCACATCTACACATGTGAAATGCATTAACTATGGCAACAAAAATGAAAAAAAATGTGGTCTGATTTTTTTTTTCTTACTTTTCAGATTTTTTTTAGTTTTTTGCGGTCAGGATCACGAGAAATTTTTTTTTTTTACAAATTTCAAAATATGTCAGATATTGTCCAAATTATGTTTTACTTCACGTCTAGACATGTGAAATGCATGATCTGTGGCAAACAAAAGTGAAAAACAAAATTGGTCTTATTTTTTTCATCGTACTTTTCAGATTTTCTTAGTTTTCACATAAGGTCGGGGTCAGGAAAAATGACGGATTTTTGACACATTTCAAAATATGTCAGATATTGTCCAAATTATGTTTTTTTCACGTCTAGACATGTGAAATGCATGATCTGTGGCAAACAAAAGTGAAAAAAAAATTGGTCTTATTTTTTTCTTACTTTTCAGATTTTCTTAGTTTTCACATAAGGTCGAGGATCAGGAAAAAGTTTTTTTTGACACATTTCAAAATATGTCAGATATTGTCAAATTATTTTTTACTTCCGTCTAGACATGTGAAATGCATGATCTGTGGCAAAAAAAAGTGAAAAACAAAATTGGTCTTATTTTTGTCATTACTTTTCAGATTTTCTTAGTTTTTTCACATAAGGTCGGGGTCAGGAAAAAACAGATTTTGACACATTTCAAAATATGTCAGATATTGTCAAATTATGTTTTACTTCACGTCTAGACATGTGAAATGCATGATCTATGGCAAACAAAGTGAAAAAAAAAATTGGTCTTATTTTTTTCATTACTTTTCAGATTTTCTTAGTTTTTCATTTAAGGTCGGGGTCAGGAAAAAAGACAGATTTTTGAAAAATTTCAAAATATGTCAGATATTGTCAAATTATTTTTTTTCACGTCTAGACATGTGAAATGCATGATCTATGGCAAACAAAAATGAAAAAAAAAATTGGTCTGATTTTTTCTTACTTTTCAGATTTTCTTAGTTTTTCACATAAGGGATCAGGAAAAAAGAATTTTTTGACAAATTTCAAAATATGTCAGATATTGTCCAAATTATTTTTATTTCATGTCTAGACATGTGAAATGCATGATCTGTGGCAAAAAAGTGAAAAAAAAAAATTGGTCTTTTTTTTTTTACTTTTCAGATTTTCTTAGTTTTCACAAAGGTCGGGGTCAGGAAAAAATTTTTTTGACACATTTCAAAATATGTCAGATATTTCAAATTATTTTTTTTTCACGTCTAGACATGTGAAATGCATGATCTGTGGCAAACAAAAAGTGAAAAAAAAATTTGGTCTTATTTTTTTTCATTACTTTTCAGATTTTCTTAGTTTTCACATAAGGTCGGGGTCAGGAAAAAAAAGACAGATTTTTGAAAAATTTCAAAATCTGTCAATTATTAATCCAAATTATTTTTTTTTCACATCTACACATGTGAAATGCATTAACTATGGCAACAAAAAAAAAAAAAAATTGGTCTGATTTTTTTCTTACTTTTCAGATTTTCTTAGTTTTCACAGCGGTCAGGATCAGGAATTTTTTTTTTTTTTACAAATTTCAAAATCTGTCAGATATTGTCAAATTATTTTTTATTTCATGTCTAGACATGTGAAATGCATAAACTATGGCAAAAAAAGTGGTGAAAAAAAAATGGTCTGATTTTTTGTACTTTTCAGATTTTCTTAGTTTTCATATAAGGTCGGGGTCAGGGAAAAAAAGACAGATTTTTGAAAATTTCATTTTCGTCTAGACATGTGAAATGCATGAACTATGGCAAAAAAAAGTGAAAAAAAATTTGGTTTGATTTTTTAACATTACTTTTCAGATTTCCTTAGTTTTCATTTAAAGTCGGGGTCAGGAAAAAAAAGACAGATTTTTGAAAAATTTCAAAATCTGTCAATTATTAATCAAATTATTTTTTTTTCACATCTACACATGTGAAATGCATTAACTATGGCAACAAAAAAAAAAAAAATGTGGTCTGATTTTTTTTTTCTTACTTTTCAGATTTTTTTAGTTTTCATAAGGTCAGGATCAGGAGAAAGTTTTTTTTTACAAATTTCAAAATATGTCAGATATTGTCCAAATTATGTTTTACTTCCGTCTAGACATGTGAAATGCATGATCTGTGGCAAACAAAAGTGAAAAAAACAAAATTGGTCTTATTTTTTTTGTCGTACTTTTCAGATTTTCTTAGTTTTCACATAAGGTCGGGGTCAGGAAAAAAGGCGGATTTTGACACATTTCAAAATATGTCAGATATTGTCAAATTATGTTTTACTTCACGTCTAGACATGTGAAATGCATGATCTGTGGCAAACAAAAGTGAAAACAAAAATTGGTCTTATTTTTTTCATTACTTTTCAGATTTTCTTAGTTTTTCACATAAGGTCGGGGTCAGGAAAAAAGGCAGATTTTTGACACATTTCAAAATATGTCAGATATTGTCAAATTATGTTTTACTTCACGTCTAGACATGTGAAATGCATGATCTGTGGCAAACAAAAGTGAAAAAAAAATTGGTCTTATTTTTTTTTACTTTTCAGATTTTCTTAGTTTTCACATAAGGTCGGGGTCAGGAAAAAAGACGGATTTTGACACATTTCAAAATATGTCAGATATTGTCCAAATTATGTTTTACTTCACGTCTAGACATGTGAAATGCATGATCTGTGGCAAACAAAAGTGAAAAAAAAATTGGTCTTATTTTTTGTCATTACTTTTCAGATTTTCTTAGTTTTTCACATAAGGTCGGGGTCAGGAAAAAGACAGATTTTTGACACATTTCAAAATATGTCAATATTGTCAAATTATGTTTTACTTCACGTCTAGACATGTGAAATGCATGATCTGTGGCAAACAAAAGTGAAAAAAAAAATTGGTCTTATTTTTTTTCTTACTTTTCAGATTTTCTTAGTTTTTCACATAAGGTCGGGGTCAGGAAAAATGGCGGAGTTTTGACACATTTCAAAATATGTCAGATATTGTCCAAATTATGTTTTACTTCCGTCTAGACATGTGAAATGCATGATCTGTGGCAAACAAAAGTGAAAAACAAAATTGGTCTTATTTTTGTCGTACTTTTTCAGATTTTCTTAGTTTTCACATAAGGTCGGGGTCAGGAAAAAAGCCGGATTTTGACACATTTCAAAATATGTCAGATATTGTCAAATTATGTTTTACTTCACGTCTAGACATGTGAAATGCATGATCTGTGGCAAACAAAAGTGAAAAACAAAATTGGTCTTATTTTTTGTCATTACTTTTCAGATTTTCTTAGTTTTCACATAAGGTCGGGGTCAGGAAAAAGACAGATTTTTGAAAAATTTCAAAATCTGTCAATTATTAATCAAATTATTATTTTTTCACGTCTACACATGTGAAATGCATTAACTATGGCAACAAAAATGAAAAAAAAAATTGGTCTGATTTTTTTTTACTTTTCAGATTTTTTATTTTTTTTGCGGTCAGGATCAGGACGAGAATTTTTTTTTACAAATTTCAAAATCTGTCAGATATTGTCCAAATTATTTTTATTTCATGTCTAGATATGCGAAATGCATGAACTATGGCAAAAAGTGAAAAAAAAATTGGTTTGATTTTTTGTACTTTTCAGATTTTCTTAGTTTTCATTTAAGGTCGGGGTCAGGAAAAAGACAGATTTTTGAAAAATTTCAAAATCTGTCAATTATTGTCCAAATTATTTTTTTTTTCACATCTACACATGTGAAATGCATTAACTATGGCAACAAAATGAAAAAAAAAATTGGTCTGATTTTTTTCTTACTTTTCAGATTTTCTTAGTTTTTGGCGGTCAGGATCAGGAAAAAGTTTTTTTACAAATTTCAAAATCTGTCAGATATTGTCAAATTATTTTTTTATTTCATGTCTAGACATGTGAAATGCATAAACTATGGCAAAAAAAAGTGGAGAAAAAAGAATGGTCTGATTTTTTCGTACTTTTCAGATTTTCTTAGTTTTCATATAAGGTCCGGGGTCAGGAAAAAAGACAGATTTTTGAAAATTTCATTTCACGTCTAGACATGTGAAATGCATGAACTATGGCAAAAAAAGTGAAAAAAATTTGGTTTGATTTTTTCGTACTTTTCAGATTTCCTTAGTTTTCATTTAAAGTCCGGGGTCAGGAAAAAAGACAGATTTTTGAAAAATTTCAAAATCTGTCAATTATTATCAAATTATTATTTTTCATATCTACACATGTGAAATGCATTAACTATGGCAACAAAAATGAAAAAAAATGTGGTCTGATTTTTTTCTTACTTTTCAGATTTTTTTAGTTTTTGCGGTCAGGATGCGAGAAAGTTTTTTTTTACAAATTTCAAAATATGTCAGATATTGTCCAAATTATGTTTTACTTCACGTCTAGACATGTGAAATGCATGATCTGTGGCAAACAAAAGTGAAAAACAAAATTGGTCTTATTTTTGTCATTACTTTTCAGATTTTCTTAGTTTTCACATAAGGTCGGGGTCAGGAAAAATGGCCGGATTTTGACACATTTCAAAATATGTCAGATATTGTCCAAATTATGTTTTACTTCACGTCTAGACATGTGAAATGCATGATCTGTGGCAAACAAAAGTGAAAAACAAAATTGGTCTTATTTTTGTCGTACTTTTCAGATTTTCTTAGTTTTCACATAAGGTCCGGGGTCAGGAAAAAAAGCCATGGATTTTGACACATTTCAAAATATGTCAGATATTGTCAAATTATGTTTTACTTCCGTCTAGACATGTGAAATGCATGATCTGTGGCAAACAAAAGTGAAAAACAAAATTGGTCTTATTTTTGTTTTACTTTTTCAGATTTTCTTAGTTTTCACATAAGGTCGGGGTCAGGAAAAAAAGACAGATTTTGAAAAATTTCAAAATCTGTCAATTATTAATCCAAATTATTTTATTTTCACGTCTACACATGTGAAATGCATTAACTATGGCAACAAAAATGAAAAAAAAATTGGTCTGATTTTTTTTTTTTCAGATTTTTTTATTTTTTGCGGTCAGGATGCGAGAATTTTTTTTTTTACAAATTTCAAAATCTGTCAGATATTGTCCAAATTATTTTTTATTTCATGTCTAGATATGAGAAATGCATGAACTATGGCAAAAAAAAAAAAAAAAAAAATTGGTTTGATTTTTTTTTACTTTTCAGATTTTCTTAGTTTTCATTTAAGGTCCGGGGTCAGGAAAAAAGACAGATTTT
>NW_025962769.1:0-9709 GCF_017589495.1 Alosa alosa
TTCACGAGAAGGAGGGCCTTTATTTTACAAAGCGCTCTGACCAGCGTCAAGAGACTGTCATAATTGATAGAACACGGGCACTACATTAAACGCTGATCCCATAGCACAATGGGTAGTCTCTGTGCAAAGCGCGAGTATTATTATAGCGTCAGGTTCTAATCCTCCTTCGATGATGCTGACCACAGCGGTCTCCGTTACTTTACGGTAGCCTGTGTCGAATTACAATGCTGTCCGAGAACATGCGTCGATAAGGTGGATCTCTTAAGAAGCCAATTGCGTGAATGTTTCTAACTGTTGGCTGTGTATCTTTTTGTTGCGCTGTTTACTGAGGGCACTCATATTAACCACTGTTATCATTGCAGCAGCCAGAGAAACAAAAAATCATTTTCACGAGAAGGAGGGCCTTTGGTTTAAATTCGGTAGCGTCAAAGAGACTGTCATAATTGATAGGGACACCCAGCACTACAATAAACAGCGATCCCATAGCATAATGGGTAGTCTCTGTGCAAAGAACTTGAAGCATTATTGCCAGCGTCACAGGTTCTAATCCTCCTTCATTGGCGTGACCACCCTTGGTCTCCGTTATTTTACGGTAGCCTGTGTCAGTGCAATCGCTGAGAGCGTCGCGCAATTAGATCGTCGTCGCGATCTCTTAGAAGCCAGTGCGTGAATGTTTCTAACTGTTTGCTGTCTTTTGTTGCGCTGTTTACTGGGGGCACTCATATTAACCACTGATATCAATTGCAACAGCCAGAGAAATAAAATCATTTTTACGAGAAGGAGGTTCTTTGGTTTACAAGCGCTTCTGACCAGCGTCAAAGAGACTGTCATAATTGATAGAACACCGAGCACTACATTAAACAGCGATCCCATAGCACAATGGGTAGTCTCTGTGCAAAGCGCCTTGAAGCATTATTGCCAGCGTCACGGGTTCTAATCCTCGCCATTGGATGTGACCACAGCGGTCTCCGTTAATTTTACGGTAGCCTGTGTCAGTGCAATCGCTGATCAGCGAGCGTCCGTCGTGTCGTCGTCGCGTCGCGATCTCTTAAACCAATTGCGTAACTGTTTCTAACTGTTTGCTGTCTTTTTGTTTCGCTGTTTACTGAGGGCACTCATATTAACCACTGATATCAATTGCAGCAGCCAGAGAAATAAAAATCATTTTTTCCGAAGGAGGGCCTTTGGTTTACAAACGCTATTGGCGCGTCAAAGAGACTGTCATAATTGATAGAACACGAGCACTACATTAAACAGCGATCACATAGCACAATGGGTAGTCTCTGTGCAAAGCACTTGAAAGCATTGTGCCAGCGTCACAGGTTCTAATCCTCGCCGTGGATGTGACCACAGCGGTCTCCCGTTAATTTACGGTGTCCTGTAGCCTATGTCGGTGTCGCTGATCACGAGCGTCGTCGTCGTGAGTGCGATCTCTTAAAAAGCCAGTTCCGTTACTGTTTCTAACTGTTTGCTGTCTTTTGTTGCTGTTTACTGAGGGGCACTCATATTAACCACTGATATCAATTGCAACAGCCAGAGAAATAAAAATCATTTTTACGAGAAGGGAGGGCCTTTGGTTTACAAGCCTTCTGACCAGCGTCGAAGACTGTCATAATTGATAGAACACGAGGCACTACATTAAACAGCGATCCATAGCACAATGGGTAGTCTCTGTGCAAAGCACGAAGCATTCTGCCAGCGTCACAGGTTCTAATCCTCCTTAGTGATGCGTGACCACGCGGTCTCCGTTAATTTTACCGGTAGCCTGTGTCAGTGCAATGTCGCTGAGAACAGCGAGAACATCGTCCGTCGCGTCGCGATCTCTTAGAAGCCAATTGCGTGAATGTTTCTAACTGTTTGCTGTCTTTTTTGTTGCGCTGTTTACTGAGGGCACTCATATTAACCACTGATATCAATTGCAACAGCCAGAGAAATAAAATCATTTTTACGAGAAGGAGGGCCTTTGGTTTACAAACCTTCTGACCAGCGTCCGCGAGACTGTCATAATTGATAGAACACCGAGCACTACATTAAACAGCGATCCCATAGCACAATGGGTAGTCTGTGCAAAGCGCACTTGAAGCATTCTGCCAGCGTCACAGGTTCTAATCCTCCTTCGTGTGGCGTGACCACAGCGGTCTCCGTTAATTTTTTTACCCGGTAGCCTGTGTCAGTGCTGTCGCTGATCCGCGAGACGTCGCGTCCGTGCGTCCCGTCGAGTCGCGATCTCTTAAAAGCCAGTTCGTTACTGTTTCTAACTGTTTGCTGTCTTTTTGTTGCGCTGTTTACTGAGGGCACTCATATTAACCACTGATATCAATTGCAACAGCCAGAGAAATAAAATCATTTTCACGAGAAGGAGGGCCTTTGGTTTACAAACGCTACCCCAGCGTCAAGAGACTGTCATAATTGATAGAACACGAGCACTACATTAAACAGCGATCCCATAGCACAATGGAGTAGTCTCTGTGCAAAAACTTGAAGCATTGTGCCAGCGTCACAGGTTCTAAATCCTCCTTTGATGGCGTGACCACACGCGGTCTCCGTTAATTTTACGGTAGCCTAGCCAGTATGTCAGTCTGTCGCTGATCGAGAAACATCGTCCGTCGTGCGATCTCTTAAGAAGCCAATTGCGTAACTGTTTCTAACTGTTTGCTGTCTTTTTGTTGCGCTGTTTACTGAGGGCACTCATATTAACCACTGATATCAATTGCAAAAGCCAGAGAAATAAAAATCATTTTTCACGAGAAGGAGGGCCTTTGGTTTACAAAGCCTTCTGACCAGCGTCAAGAGACTGTCATAATTGATAGAACACCGAGCACTACATTAAACAGCGATCCCATAGCACAATGGGTAGTCTCTGTGCAAAGCACTTGAAGCATTGTGCCAGCGTCACAGGTTCTAATCCTCGCCGTGATGTGACCACCAGCGGTCTCCGTTAATTTTACCCGGTAGCCTGTGTCAGTGCAATCGCTGATCGGAGAACGTCGTGCGTGCGTGCAATCTCTTAAAAGCCAAGTGCGTGACTGTTTCTAACTGTTTGCTGTCTTTTTGTTGCGCTGTTTACTGGGGGCACTCATATTAACCACTGATATCAATTGCAACAGCCAGAGAAATAAAATCATTTTTACGAGAAGGAGGGCCTTTGGTTTACAAAGCTTCTGACCAGCGTCAAAGAGACTGTCATAATTGATAGAACACCGAGCACTACAATAAACAGCGATCCCATAGCACAATGGGTAGTCTCTGTGCAAAGCACTTGAAGCATTATTGCCAGCGTCACAGGTTCTAATCCTGCTTCGTGGCGTGACCACGCGGTCTCCGTTAATTTTACCCGGTAGCCTGTGTCAGTGCAATCGCTGATCGCGAGCGTCGCGTGCGTCGTCGCGTCGTGCGATCTCTTAAAGAAGCCAATTGCGTTACTGTTTCTAACTGTTTGCTGTCTTTTGTTGCGCTGTTTACTGAGGGCACTCATATTAACCACTGATATCAATTGCAACAGCCAGAGAAATAAAATCATTTTTCACGAGAAGGAGGGCCTTTGGTTTACAAGCGCTTCGACCAGCGTCGAGACTGTCATAATTGATAGAACACGAGCACTACATTAAACAGCGATCCCATAGCATAATGGGTAGTCTCTGTGCAAAGCACTTGAAGCATTCTGCCAGCGTCACAGGTTCTAATCCTCGCATTGGCGTGACCACAGCGGTCTCCGTTAATTTTACCCGGTAGCCTGTGTCAGTGCAATGTCGCTGATGGCGAGAACATGCGTCGTGCGTCGCGATCTCTTAAGAAGCCAATTCGCGTTAATGTTTCTAACTGTTGGCTGTCTTTTTTTGTTCGCTGTTTACTGGGGGCACTCATATTAACCACTGATATCAATTGCAACAGCCAGAGAAATAAAAAATTTTCACGAGAAGGAGGGCCTTTGGTGTACAAGCGCTCACGACCAGCGTCGCGAGACTGTCATAATTGATAGAACACCGGAGCACTACATTAAACAGCGATCCCATAGCACAATGGATTAGTCTCTGTGCAAAGCACTTGAAGCATTGTGCCAGCGTCACAGGTTCTAATCCTCCGCCGTGATGTGACCACAGCGGTCTCCGTTAATTTTACCCGGTAGCCTGTGTCAGTGCAATCGCTGATCCGCGAGAACATGCGTCCGTGCGTCGTCGTCGCGATCTCTTAAAAGCCAATTGCGTAACTGTTTCTAACTGTTTGCTGTCTTTTTTGTTCGCTGTTTACTGGGGGCACTCATATTAACCACTGATATCAATTGCAAAGCCAGAGAAATAAAAATCATTTTTCACGAGAAGGAGGGCCTTTGGTTTACAAACACTACGGTCAGCGTCAAGAGACTGTCATAATTGATAGAACACCGAGCACTACATTAAACAGCGATCCCATAGCACAATGGAGTAGTCGCTGTGCAAAGCACTTGAAGTATTCTGCCAGCGTCACAGGTTCTAATCCTGCTTCGTGACGTGACCACCGCGGTCTCCCGTTAATTTTACCGGTGTCCGGTAGCCTATGTCAGTGCAATCGCTGATCACGAGAACGTGCGTGAGTGCGATCTCTTAAAAAGCCAGTTCCGTTACTGTTTCTAACTGTTTGCTGTCTTTTTGTTGCGCTGTTTACTGAGGGCACTCATATTAACCACTGATATCAATTGCAACAGCCAGAGAAATAAAAATCATTTTTTACGAGAAGGAGGGCCTTTGGTTTACAAGCGCTTCTGACCAGCGTCAAAGAGACTGTCATAATTGATAGAACACCGAGCACTACATTAAACAGCGATCCCATAGCACAATGGAGTAGTCTCTGTGCAAAGCACTTGAAGTATTGTGCCAGCGTCACAGGTTCTAATCCTCCTTCGTGATGTGACCACCGCGGTCTCCGTTAATTTACCGGTAGCCTGTGTCAGTGCAATCGCTGATCAGCGAGAACATCGTCGATCGCGTCGCGATCTCTTAAAAGCCAATTGCGTGAATGTTTCTAACTGTTGGCTGTCTTTTTTGTTGCGCTGTTTACTGAGGGCACTCATATTAACCACTGATATCAATTGCAACAGCCAGAGAAATAAAAATCATTTTTTACGAGAAGGAGGGCCTTTGGTTTACAAACGCTACGGCCAGCGTCACGAGACTGTCATAATTGATAGAACACCGAGCACTACATTAAACAGCGATCCCATAGCATAATGGAGTAGTCGCTGTGCAAAGCACTTGAAGCATTCTGCCAGCGTCACAGGTTCTAATCCTCCTTCGTGACGTGACCACCGCGGTCTCCCGTTACTTTTACCGGTAGCCTGTGTCAGTGCAATCGCTGATCGCGAGAACATGCGTCCGTGCGTGCAATCTCTTAAGAAGCCAATTGCGTGAATGTTTCTAACTGTTGGCTGTCTTTTTGTTGCGCTGTTTACTGAGGGCACTCATATTAACCACTGATATCAATTGCAGCAGCAGAAATAAAATCATTTTTCACGAGAAGGAGGGCCTTTGGTTTACAAGCCTTCTGGCCAGCGTCAAAGAGACTGTCATAATTGATAGAACACCGAGCACTACAATAAACAGCGATCCCATAGCACAATGGAGTAGTCTCTGTGCAAAGCACTTGAAGCATTGTGCCAGCGTCACAGGTTCTAATCCTGCTTCGTGACGTGACCACCGCGGTCTCCCGTTAATTTTACCGGTAGCCTGTGTCAGTGCAATCGCTGATCGCGAGAACGAGCGTCGCGTGTGTCGTCGCGATCTCTTAAAAGCCAATTCGTTACTGTTTCTAACTGTTTGCTGTCTTTTTGTTGCGCTGTTTACTGAGGGCACTCATATTAACCACTGATATCAATTGCAACAGCCAGAGAAATAAAATCATTTTCACGAGAAGGAGGGCCTTTGGTTTACAAGCATTCACGACCAGCGTCAAGAGACTGTCATAATTGATAGAACACCGAGCACTACATTAAACAGCGATCCCATAGCACAATGGAGTAGTCTCTGTGCAAAGCACTTGAAGCATTGTGCCAGCGTCACAGGTTCTAATCCTCCTTCGTGATGTGACCACCGCGGTCTCCCGTTAATTTTACCGGTAGCCTGTGTCAGTGCAATCGCTGATCAGCGAGAACATCGTCGTGCGTCGTCGCGTCGCGATCTCTTAAAGCCAATTGCGTAACTGTTTCTAACTGTTTGCTGTCTTTTTGTTGCGCTGTTTACTGAGGGCACTCATATTAACCACTGATATCAATTGCAACAGCCAGAGAAATAAAAATCATTTTTTACGAGAAGGAGGGCCTTTGGTTTACAAGCGCTTCTGACCAGCGTCGAGACTGTCATAATTGATAGAACACCGAGCACTACATTAAACAGCGATCCCATAGCATAATGGAGTAGTCGCTGTGCAAAGCACTTGAAGCATTCTGCCAGCGTCACAGGTTCTAATCCTCCTTCGTGACGTGACCACCGCGGTCTCCCGTTACTTTTACCGGTAGCCTGTGTCAGTGCAATCGCTGATCGCGAGAACATGCGTCCGTGCGTGCAATCTCTTAAGAAGCCAATTGCGTGAATGTTTCTAACTGTTGGCTGTCTTTTTGTTGCGCTGTTTACTGAGGGCACTCATATTAACCACTGATATCAATTGCAACAGCCAGAGAAATAAAAATCATTTTTTACGAGAAGGAGGGCCTTTGGTTTACAAAGCCTTCTGACCAGCGTCGCGAGACTGTCATAATTGATAGAACACCGAGCACTACATTAAACAGCGATCCCATAGCACAATGGAGTAGTCTCTGTGCAAAGCACTTGAAGCATTGTGCCAGCGTCACAGGTTCTAATCCTCGCCATTGGCGTGACCACCGCGGTCTCCGTTAATTTTACCCGGTAGCCTGTGTCAGTGCTGTCGCTGATCGAGCGTCGCGATGCGTCGATGCGTCGCGTCGCGATCTCTTAAGAAGCCAATTGCGTTACTGTTTCTAACTGTTTGCTGTCTTTTTTGTTTGCGCGCTGTTTACTGGGGCACTCATATTAACCACTGATATCAATTGCAACAGCCAGAGAAATAAAATCATTTTTTTCACGAAGGAGGGCCTTTGGTTTACAAGCCTTCTGACCAGCGTCAAAGAAGACTGTCATAATTGATAGAACACCGAGCACTACATTAAACAGCGATCCCATAGCACAATGGGTAGTCTCTGTGCAAAGACCACGCGAAGCATTATTGCCAGCGTCTGAGTTCTAATCCTCGCCATTGATGTGACCAGCCGCGATCTCTCCGTTAATTTTACGGTAGCCTGTGTCCAGTGCAATGTGCTGATCGCGAGAATTTTAGATCGTCCGTCGAGAACATCGTCGCGTCGCGTCGCGATCTCTTCTTAAGCCAATTGCGTAACTGTTTCTAACTGTTTGCTGTCTTTTTGTTGCGCTGTTTACTGAGGGCACTCATATTAACCACTGATATCAATTGCAAAAGCCAGAGAAATAAAAATCATTTTTCACGAGAAGGAGGGCCTTTGGTTTACAAACACTACGGTCAGCGTCAAGAGACTGTCATAATTGATAGAACACCGAGCACTACATTAAACAGCGATCCCATAGCACAATGGGTAGTGGCTGTGCAAAGCACTTGAAGTATTCTGCCAGCGTCCTGGGTTCTAATCCTGCCCGTGGCGTGACCACCAGCGGTCTCCGTTAATTTTACCCGGTGTCCGGTAGCCTATGTCAGTCTGTCGCTGATCGAAGCGTCGCGTGAGTCGCGATCTCTTAAAAAGCCAGTTCGTTACTGTTTCTAACTGTTTGCTGTCTTTTGTTGCGCTGTTTACTGAGGCACTCATATTAACCACTGATATCAATTGCAACAGCCAGAGAAATAAAAATCATTTTTTCACGAGAAGGAGGGCCTTTGGTTTACAAGCGCTTCTGACCCAGCGTCAAGAGACTGTCATAATTGATAGAACACCGGGCACTACATTAAACAGCGATCCCATAGCACAATGGAGTAGTCTGTGCAAAACACTTGAAGTATTATTGCCAGCGTCACGGGTTCTAATCCTCGCCATTGATGTGACCACCGCGGTCTCCGTTACTTTTACCGGTAGCCTGTGTCAGTGCAAAAGCTGATCAGCGAGAACATCGTCCGTCGTCGATCTCTTAAAGCCAATTGCGTGAATGTTTCTAACTGTTTGCTGTCTTTTTGTTGCGCTGTTTACTGAGGGCACTCATATTAACCACTGATATCAATTGCAACAGCCAGAGAAATAAAATCATTTTCACGAGAAGGAGGGCCTTTGGTGTACAAAGCCTTCTGACCAGCGTCCGCAGACTGTCATAATTGATAGAACACCGAGCACTACATTAAACAGCGATCCCATAGCATAATGGAGTAGTCTCTGTGCAAAGCACGCGAAGCATTCTGCCAGCGTCACAGGTTCTAATCCTCGCCATTGGCGTGACCACCGCGGTCTCCGTTACTTTTTACCGGTAGCCTGTGTCAGTGCAATCGGCTGATCGAGAACATGCGTCGTCGCGTGCAATCTCTTAAGAAGCCAATTGCGTGAATGTTTTCTAACTGGTTGGCTGTCTTTTTGTTCTGGCTGTTTACTGGGGGCACTCATATTAACCACTGATATCAATTGCAGCAGCAAGAGAAATAAAAATCATTTTTACGAGAAGGAGGGCCTTTGGTTTTAGCTTCCTTCTGACCAGCGTCAAGAGACTGTCATAATTGATAGAACACCGAGCACTACAATAAACAGCGATCCCCATAGCACAATGGGTATTCTCTGTGCAAAACACTTGAAGCATTGTGCCAGCGTCACAGGTTCTAATCCTCCTTGGCGATGTGACCACCGGCGGTCTCCGTTAATTTTACCGGTAGCTGTGTCAGTGCAATAAGCTGATGCGAGCGATGCGTGTGTCGCGTCGCGATCTCTTAAGAAGCCAATTGCGTTACTGTTTCTAACTGTTTGCTGTCTTTTTGTTTGCGCTGTTTACTGGGGGCACTCATATTAACCACTGATATCAATTGCAACAGCCAGAGAAATAAAATCATTTTTACAGGAAGGAGGGCCTTTGGTTTACAAGCGCTACGACCAGCGTCAAAGAGACTGTCATAATTGATAGAACACCGAGCACTACATTAAACAGCGATCCCATAGCACAATGGGGTAGTCTCTGTGCAAAGCACTTGAAGCATTGTGCCAGCGTCTGGGTTCTAATCCTCTTCATTGATGTGACCACCAGCGGTCTCCCGTTAATTTTACGGTGGCCTGTGTCTATGTCAATCTGATGATCGAGCATCGTCCGTCGTGCGCGATCTCTTAAAAAACAGTTCAGTTACTGTTTCTAACTGTTTGCTGTCTTTTTGTTGCGCTGTTTACTGGGGCACTCATAGTAACCACTGATATCAATTGCAACAGCCAGAGAAATAAAATCATTTTTCACGAAGGAGGGGCCTTTGGTTTACAAGCGCTCTGACCCAGCGTCGAGACTGTCATAATTGATGGGAACACCGGGCACTACATTAAATGGCGATCCCATAGCACAATGGGTAGTGGCTGTGCAAAGCACGAAGCATTCTGCCAGCGTCACAGGTTCTAATCCTCCCTTGGTGACGTGACCACGGCGGTCTCCGTTACTTTTACCCGGTAGCCTGTGTCAGTGCAATCGCTGATGTGAGAACATGCGTCGTGCGTCGCGATCTCTTAAAGAAGCCAGTG
>NW_025962770.1:0-9701 GCF_017589495.1 Alosa alosa
TGATGCACTGTTTACTGGGGCACTCATATTAACCACTGTTATCATTGCAGCAGCCAGAGAAATAAAATCATTTTTCGAAAGGAGGGCCTTTGGTTTTTACAAGCGCCTTCGTCCAGCGTCACGAGACTTTCATAATTGATAGAACACCGAGCACTACATTAAACAAGCGCTCCGTAGCACAATGGATAAGTCGCTGTGCAAAGCGCTTGAAGCATTGTGCCAGTGTCACAGGTTTCTAATCCTGCTTGGTGGCGTGACCACGGCGGGCTCCCGTTATTATGACGCCCGGCGCTATGCAGCGGCGGATCATATAGGTTTAATCATTTTTTTTTTTTTTTTTTTTCGCATGTCAAATTTCCGTCAATGATTCCGGGACACTGAAAGACCGGTGAGCAACAAAACTTAGTGGGCATGTAACCCCATATGGATAGCATGGAACCATCGTTTTCGTTTTGATCTGTAGCCCCCCCGCTGGACTGCACCCCGAAGGAGGGTAGGGCAGACACAGTTTTCTGTGAATATCTCGAAAACCGTAAGGTTTAGGAGGACCATTTTTTTTTGTATGTTGATCTCAAGGGGCCATGTCAGCCCATTCCATAACCACTAATTTCATGTATAAGCGCCACCTAGTTAAACACAAAAAAAGTAAAAATGAGTGTTGTAATTGTAGGTATCTGTGACCTAACATAGTCAAAACTGCACAAAATTGGAAGTGTAGGATCATTTTGACACCTTCTGAATGCACGCCAAGTTTTGTGGAATTTTGTTCATGGGGGGCCACACAATAAATTAATTTATATTACTATACACCAACTGGCCTGTAGGTGGCGGAGACAGTTTTCTGTGAATATCTCGAGAACCGTAGGGCCTAGGAGGTCCACCTTTTTGTATGTTGGTCTTAAGGGGGCATGTCAGCCCATCCCATTACCACTTATTTCATGTATAGCGCCACCTAGTTAAAAATTAAAAAGCAAAAATTAAGTGTTTTCATCTCAATATCTCTGGCTGACAAGGTCAAAACTGCACGAAATTAAAAGTGTAGGATCATTATGACACCCTCTGAATACATGCCAAGTTTTTGTGTACTTTCGTTCATGGGGGGCCTTACAATAAAATAATTTATGTGTACATTTAGTGGCGTACACCAACAAAGTTCGGGACACTGAAAGACCGGGTACACAAACAGGTGGGCATGTGCCCCCCACATGGATAGCATGGAACCGTCATTTTTCGTTTTCATCTGCAGCCCCCAGCTGGACTGGACCCCGAAAGGAGGGTAGGGCAGAAACAGTTCTCTGTGAATCTTTTATGGTATGTTGGTCTCAAGGGCCCACATCAACCTGGCTCATAATCACTCATTTGTGATTTGCCCCGGTAAAAAATGAAAATCAGTAGGATTAAAGAAAGCCAAAATAAATATTCATCATCATCATCATGGCTGCATTTTCAGTATTGGCGTTTATGTCGTTTGTCCACTAGATGGCGCATCGTTGCAGTGAGGCGTAATTTTGTTGGAAGTTAAAAGTGGGTTGGAAAAAACAATGGGCGCTTCATACAAGGACTGTAATTTACGCAGCGAACATCTAATAAGGATAGGGGCGATGTTCACATGAAGTGTAATTCCCATTTCTTCTTGAAGCGAAATAAATCTGAGGATGTTTATCGGACATGCTTGGTTTTACTGCAGAATGCGTTAATCTTGTAATATCAATAAGGACCTAGGTAATGTTACGTTAAGCGTTGGTTGAGTGATGGAGGCATTTGATTTATTGCATTTGTAGAAAACTATAAATCTTGGTTATACCAAGCAAATGTATAGCAGCACTGTTTGTATCTTTCGACTGTCATTTATTGCGTGCTACAAAATCATTCTGTGCAATGGAAGATTTACCAGCGTTACACCGGTCTGATACAGTTTTGCCTATACATCGTGAGACTGAGGCCTGTTTATTTTGTTTTAAGTCGTGCAGGGTGTGAGAGGGGAATCGATGTGCTTTGATTACAGCTTGGTAGTTGTAGTCTGTGAAATTAAAAAAGCACGTGTGTGTGAAGTATCCAAACAATGACACCTTCATTTCATTATGGCTGCTTTAGCAAAACACCTTAAGCTACTGTGTAGTGGGTCCCATTTAGAAGTGGCTACTTCATTGGCGCTTTCCTTGACTCATGGGCTGCGTGAATGTTATTACAACTTTTAGCCCGCGATATGACAGTTTAAGTCTGCTTGATACTGTAAAGTAAGCCATTGGTTTCAAAGGAGATTTTATTTGTGTAAGCCAGCATAGCCTATTGACAATTTATGTTGTCAATGGGCCTACTATATAATCCTACCTGTAGCTTAGGGAAGCTAACAACTTTCTATTAGGATCTAGTTTGTTAGTTACCGTTTTGTCATAACTCCTGATGCATTTTTGCATTTAGAATAGCCAAGCGTGTATATCTCAATGGGGAAAATTAAACAATATCGTTGCCTATGGACTAGGCTGGGTGAACCCAGCCTGATCTGCTCGCTATTTATTTTTTGATTTCTTAAAAGATTGAGCTTGGTCTGATGAAAGCCAGACTAGCCATGGACCTCAGTTAAACAATGCAAGGGAACATGAATCAGCCCTATTTTGCACTAACAATAGCAGGACAAAAGCTCTTCAACTTTGGCCCGTTAAAATGTATGAACAGTCTAGCGGGCGCATTTCATCAAGGCCCATTTGGACATGTCAGTTATTTGCACCACTGGTTAGATGTAAAAACAGCATTTCGTTTCAGACTAGGCTACTGTTACTTAATTTGTGCATTAACAATAACGTTTCAGACTACTGTTACTTAATTTGTGCATTGACAATAAAGTATTACATGAACTAAAGATGACTAAAATCTTATGTAGAAGAAGAAACATTCACAAAAATCCATCCATCAAAAATGACCTTTGTTTTTGATAGCTGTTGAAAAGCGGCATGGAACTGACAGAGATGGTTTTTTGTTTATAAATACATAAAAAAAAAATAAATAAATAAATAACATTATGCTGATACCTTTTGCTTTTCCCAAATACAATGTAGCCTACAGGTGTAAGTGACCTTTCATCAATCCAGTTGCAATGGATGAACTGTGATGAACTGCTTTACTTGTGATTGTTTAGAGATTTTTAAAGGTTTTATAACAATTCTACATCTTCTTTGGCTATTCTACAATCTATTCACCTTTTCAGCACCAGTAGGGTACTTTCTGTGCAGCCTTTTTACACACTCAGGCATGCCAAATAAGCATACACAAAGTTTCAAGAGTGGGGGATGGAGTAAAATATGGAGACAAATTGAAGTGTGATTTATTTTGGGACGGATGTACAGGACTGGCGGTCATATTTTGTACAAAACGCTATCAAGGGTGGTTTGAGATAGGTGGACATTTCTATTTTTTACGGTATCATCGGTAGCCTATTCAAGATGTCAAGCAACAACAAACGATCAAGTGCAATCGCTTGGATGGGGTATGGTTGGATATCTAGCCTTCTACAGGTAACATGCCAGATGGTTCTAACATCGTCGCGGATGCGTCGCGTCTTGTGATCTCTTAAACCATTTCGTCACTGTTTCTAACTGTTTGCTGTCTGTTTGATGCTGTCTACTGAGGGCACTCATAATTAACCACTGATATCAATTGCAGCAGCCAGAAAATAAAATCATTTTTACCAGAAGCAGGGCCTTTGGTTTTACAAGCGCTACTGCCAGCGTCGAGCGAGACTGTCATAATTGATAGAACACCTAGCACTTCATTAAACAGCTCCCGTAGCACAATGGGTAGTGGCTGTGCAAAGCACTTGAAGCATTGTACCGGTGTCACGGGTTTAATCCTGCTTGGTGGCGTGACCACGGGTCTCCGTTATTTTTTTTCCAGTATCCATTAGCCTATTTTTTGCGGATGGCGGATCGCAACATCGTCGTCGCGTGCTGGTGATCTCTTAAGAAGCCATTTCGTCACTGTTTCTAACTGTTTGCTGTCTGTTTGATGCACTGTCTACTGAGGGCACTCATAGTAACCACTGATATCAATTGCAACAGCCAGAGAAAAAAAAATCATTTTTCACGAGAAGCAGGGCCTTTGGTTTACAAGCGCTCGGTCAGCGTCCGCGAGACTGTCATAATTGATAGAACACCTAGCACTTCATTAAACAGCGCTCCCGTAGCACAATGGGTAGTAAGCTGTGCAAAGCATGAAGCATTGTGCCAGTGTCACAGGTTCTAATCTTGCTTGGTGGCGTGACCACGCGGTCTCCGTTATTTTACCCGGTATCCGGTAGCCCTATGCTGTCAGCGGATCGCGGATCGCTTTATCATCGTCGCGTCGCGTCGCGTGCGTCGCGTGTGATCTCTTAAGAAGCCATTTGCGTGACTGTTTTTAACTGTTTGCTGTCTGTTTGATGCACTGTTTACTGAGGGCACTCATATTAACCACTGATATCAATTGCAACAGCCAGAGAAATAAAAATCATTTTTCGAGAAGGAGGGCCTTTGGTTTTCGCCTTCGTCCAGCGTCGCGAGACTTTCATAATTGATAGAACACCGAGCACTACATTAAACAGCGCTCGTAGCACACTGGAGTAGTCGCTGTGCAAAGCACTTGAAGCATTTGCCAGTGTCACAGGTTCTAATCCTGCTTGATGACGTGACCACAGCGGTCTCCCCGTTATTTTACCGGTATCCGGTAGCCTATGTCAGCGGATCGCGGATCGCAACATATCGTCGTCGCGTCGCGTCGTGCGTGTGATCTCTTAAAGCCATTTGCGTCACTGTTTCTAACTGTTTGCTGTCTGTTTGATGCATTGTTTACTGAGGGGCACTCATATTAACCACTGATATCAATTGCAGCAGCCAGAGAAATAAAATCATTTTTTATGAGAAGGAGGGCATTTGGTTTACAAGCGCTACTGCCCTCGTCACGAGACTGTCATAATTGATAGAACACGAGCACTGGATTAAACAGCTCTTGTAGCACACTGGGTAGTCGGTGTGCAAAGCATAAAACATTGTGCCAGTGTCACAGGTTCTAATCCTGCTTGGTGACGTGACCACCGCGGTCTCCCGTTATTTTTACCGGTGTCCGGTAGCCTATGACATCGTGCCTGCGTGCGTGCGTGCGTGCGTGTGATCTCTTAAGAAGCCATTTGCGTGACTGTTTCTAACTGTTTGCTGTCTGTTTGATGCACTGTTTACTGAGGGCACTCATATTAACCACTGATATCAATTGCAACAGCCAGAGAAATAAAAATCATTTTTTACGAGAAGGAGGGCCTTTGGTTTACAAACGCTACGTCCAGCGTCACGAGACTTTCATAATTGATAGAACACCGAGCACTACATTAAACAGCGCTCCCGTAGCACAATGGAGTAGTCGCTGTGCAAAGCACTTGAAGCATTGTGCCAGTGTCACAGGTTCTAATCCTGCTTGGTGGCGTGACCACAGCGGTCTCGTTATTTTTACGGTATCCGGTAGCCTATGCAATCGCGGATCGCGGATCGCAACATCGTGCGTGCGTGCTTGTGATCTCTTAAGAAGCCATTTGCGTCACTGTTTCTAACTGTTTGCTGTCTGTTTGATGCACTGTCTACTGAGGGCACTCATATTAACCACTGATATCAATTGCAACAGCCAGAGAAATAAAAATCATTTTTCACGAGAAGGGGGCATTTGGTTTACAAGCGCTTCGACCAGCGTCCGCGTCAGAGACTGTCATAATTGATAGAACACCCTAGCACTTCATTAAACAAGCGCTCCGTAGCACAATGGGTAGTCGCTGTGCAAAGCGGTGAAGCATTGTGCCAGTGTCACAGGTTCTAATCCTGCTTGGTGGCGTGACCACAGCGGTCTCCGTTATTTTTCCAGTATCCGGTAGCCTATGCAATCGCGGATGGCGGATACTTAACATCGTCGTCGTCGTCGCGTCGTGTGATCTCTTAAAGCCATTTGCGTCACTGTTTCTAACTGTTTGCTGTCTGTTTGATGCACTGTTTACTGAGGGCACTCATATTAACCACTGATATCAATTGCAACAGCCAGAAATAAAATCATTTTTTTCACGAGAAGGAGGGCAATTGGTTTACAAAGCGCTACTGCCTGCGTCCGCGAGACTGTCATAATTGATGAACACCGGCACTACATTAAACAGCGCTCCCGTAGCACACTGGAGTAGTCGCTGTGCAAAGCACTTGAAGCATTGTGCCAGTGTCACAGGTTCTAATCCTGCTTGGTGACGTGACCACCGCGGTCTCCCGTTATTTTTACCGGTGTCCGGTAGCCTATGACATCGTGCCTGCGTGCGTGCGTGCGTGCGTGCGTGTGATCTCTTAAGAAGCCATTTGCGTGACTGTTTTTAACTGTTTGCTGTCTGTTTGATGCACTGTTTACTGAGGGCACTCATATTAACCACTGTTATCAATTGCAACAGCCAGAGAAATAAAAATCATTTTTTACGAGAAGGAGGGCCTTTGGTTTACAAACGCTGCGTCCAGCGTCACGAGACTTTCATAATTGATAGAACACCAAGCACTACATTAAACAGCGCTCCCGTAGCACACTGGAGTAGTCGCTGTGCAAAGCACTTGAAGCATTGTGCCAGTGTCACAGGTTCTAATCTTGCTTGGTGACGTGACCACCGCGGTCTCCGTTATTTTTACCCGGTATCCGGTAGCCTATGCTGTCAGCGGATCGCGGATCGCAGCATCGTGCGTCGCGTCGTGTGATCTCTTAAGAAGCCATTTGCGTCACTGTTTCTAACTGTTTGCTGTCTGTTTGATGCACTGTTTACTGGGGGCACTCATATTAACCACTGATATCAATTGCAGCAGCCAGAGAAATAAAAATCATTTTTTCGAGAAGGAGGGCATTTGGTTTACAAAGCGCTACTGCCTCGTCCGCGAGACTGTCATAATTGATAGAACACCGAGCACTAGATTAAACAGCGCTCTCGTAGCACACTGGAGTAGTCGCTGTGCAAAGCACTTGAAGCATTGTGCCAGTGTCACAGGTTCTAATCCTGCTGGGTGACGTGACCACCGCGGTCTCCCGTTATTTTTACCGGTGTCCGGTAGCCTATGACATCGTGCCTGCGTGCGTGCGTGCGTGTGATCTCTTAAGAAGCCATTTGCGTGACTGTTTCTAACTGTTTGCTGTCTGTTTGATGCACTGTTTACTGAGGGCACTCATATTAACCACTGATATCAATTGCAACAGCCAGAGAAATAAAAATCATTTTTTACGAGAAGGAGGGCATTTGGTTTACAAACGCTACTGCCTGCGTCACGACGCTACTGCCTGCGTCACGAGACTGTCATAATTGACAGAACACCGAGCACTAGATTAAACAGCGCTCCCGTAGCACAATGGAGTAGTCGCTGTGCAAAGCACTTGAAGCATTGTGCCAGTGTCACAGGTTCTAATCCTGCTTGGTGACGTGACCACCGCGGTCTCTCGTTATTTTTACCGGTAGCCTATGCTGTCAGCGGATCGCCCGGATCGCGACATCGTCGCGTCGTGCCTGCGTCGCGTGTGATCTCTTAAAGCCATTTGCGTCACTGTTTCTAACTGTTTGCTGTCTGTTTGATGCACTGTTTACTGAGGGCACTCATATTAACCACTGATATCAATTGCAACAGCCAGAGAAATAAAATCATTTTTACCAGAAGGAGGGCATTTGGTTTACAAAAGCGGCTACTGCCTCGATCAAAGACTGTCATAATTGATAGAACACTGAGCACTGGATTAAACAGGCTCTTGTAGCACACTGGAGTTAGTCGGCTGTGCAAAGCTGAAACGCATTGTGCCAGTGTCACAGGTTCTAATCCTGCTTGGTGACATGACCATCGGCGTTCTCCGTTATTTTTTTTTACCCGGTGTCCGGTAGCCTATGATCATCGGTGCCTGCCTATCGTCGCGTCGTCGCGTCGCGTCGTGTGTGATCTCTTAAAGCCATTTGCGTGACTGTTTCTAACTGTTTGCTGTCTGTTTGATGCACTGTTTACTGAGGGCATCATATTAACCACTGTATCAATTGCAACAGCCAGAGAAATAAAAATCATTTTTCTGACGAAAAGGAGGGCATTTGGTTTACAAGCGCTACTGCCCAGCGTTTGAGACTGTCTGGTGATAGAACACCGAGCACTTCATTAAAGCAGCTCCCGTAGCACACTGGAGTGAGTAAACTGTGCAAAGCGCTGAATTGTGCCAGTGTCACGGGTTCTAATCCTGCGGTGGCGTGACCACCGCGGTCTCCGTTATTTTTACCGGTATCCGGTAGCCTATGCAATCGCGGATGCGGATGTGCCGTCGCGTCGTCGCGTCGTGTGATCTCTTAAAAGCCATTTGCGTCACTGTTTCTAACTGTTTGCTGTCTGTTTGATGCACTGTTTACTGAGGGCACTCATATTAACCACTGATATCAATTGCAACAGCCAGAGAAATAAAATCATTTTTTTTACGAAACAGGGCATTTGGTTTACAAAGCTACTGCCTGCGTCCGTCTGCCGGCGGCTACTGCCTGCGTCGCGAGACTGTCATAATTGACAGAACACCGAGCACTTCATTAAACAAGCGCTCTCGTAGCACAATGGAGTAAGTGGCTGTTGCAAAGCACGAAGCATTGTGCCAGTGTCACAGGTTCTAATCCTGTGCTTGGTGGCGTGACCACGGCGGTCTCCGTTATTTTTATCCGGTAGCCTATGCATCGCCGGATCGGATGGCGACATCGTCGCGTCGCGTGCCTGCGTGTGATCTCTTAAGAAGCCATTTCGTCACTGTTTTTAACTGTTTGCTGTCTGTTTGATGCACTGTTTACTGAGGGCACTCATATTAACCACTGATATCAATTGCAGCAGCCAGAGAAATAAAATCATTTTTACCAGAAGGAGGGCATTTGGTTTACAAGCGCTCCTGCCTGCGTCGCGAGACTGTCATAATTGATAGAACACCGAGCACTACATTAAACAAGCGCTCCCGTAGCACAATGGGAGTAAGCTGTGCAAAGCGCGAAGCATATTGCCAGTGTCACGGGTTCTAATCCTGCTTGATGACGTGACCATCGCGTTCTCTCGTTATTTTACGGTACCCGGTGCCTATGAGCCGATGACATCGTGCCGTGCGTCGCGTCGTCGTGTCGTGTGATCTCTTAAGAAGCCATTTGCGTGACTTCACCACAACTGTTTGCTGTCTGTTTGATGCACTGTTTACTGAGGGCACTCAGTAACCACTGATATCAATTGCAACAGCCAGAGAAATAAAATCATTTTTTTACGAAGGAGGGCATTTGGTTTACAAACGCTACTGCCTACGTCACGCAGACTGTCATAATTGATAGAACACCGAGCACTGGATTAAACAGCGCTCTCGTAGCACACTGGAGTAGTCGTATTGCCAGCGGCATTGTGCCAGTGTCACAGGTTCTAATCCTGCTGGGTGACGTGACCACCGCGTTCTCCGTTATTTTTACCGGTGTCGGTATTCAGCCTCTTACTATTCGCGGGATCGCGGATAGCAACGCCGATGCGTGCGTGCGTGCTGGTGCGTGCGGTGTGATCTGCCAAAGGCCATTTACCCATCCTATTTCTAACTCATTTTGCTTTGTCTGTTTGAAGTGCCCTATTTTGCTGAGAACCTCATGGTAACTCCACTCAGTATCGGTAGCGGCAGCGGAAGAGCTCAAAATCATTTTGTAA
>NW_025962771.1:0-9691 GCF_017589495.1 Alosa alosa
TACCCTGTATCCACCACATCTAGCTTAACCCCAAATTAATACGAACAGAGGCCCAGCCTCTTCCCTATCCCTTTCACAGCTAGCACAACCCTAGACTCTGTTCTCCCAAAATTAATTTACAATCTAACCCAATCCTCCAGCTTAGGCTGAGGCCTTGTGAGAGGCCTACTAGCTACTGCTGACCTCTGACTTGACCCTGATGCTTGGGAGGCTTGGGGAAGAGTGCTGCTCACGGGCTGCAGCTACTCACAGAGGCCCAAACTTAGGCGAGGCCTTGTCAGAGGCCTACTAGCTACAGCTTGACCTCTGGTTTGACCCCTGGCTTGGAGGCACAGACAGCCCTAGGAGACAGTGCATGTTCTCACACAGGCTGCAGCTGCTCGCAGAGGCTCAAGACTCCTCTCTGTCCCCCTTGTGGTGTGTGTGTGAGCCTGGGGGCATTACCCTGTATCTACTCCACTAAGCTTAACCCCAAATTAAACCAGCTAATCAAACTAGCTAACACCCTCTATGCTAAGCCCGCACAAAAGTGGCAAACACCCCCCTCTGGGTACCACCCCCCACAGGACAACCAGGCTTAAGCACCCGATAAGTACTGGTGCACTGTGCCACTTAAGCTAACCTGCAAAGGGTTAAAGCCTTAAGCAGAGCGAAAAAATCTCAAACCCATGGTATACCTGCGGGTTCATTATATGATTCGTCCCTAGCAAACCTCCAGGCGCTAACTCAAGAGTCATATGTGATGAACATGTAACAGACTGTCATTCTCCCATACTGCCACTAAGGGGCAAAAGAGTCAAAGACTTAGGTATGTGATGGAAAATGTAACAGACTGTCATTCTCCCATACTGCCACTAAGGGGCCAAACTGAAAACCAGCTAAGTCAAGACTTCATTATGTGATGGAAAATGTAACAGACTGTCATTCTCCCATACTGCCACTAAGGGGCCAAGAGTGAAAACCCGCTAAGTCAAAGAGTCAGTATGTGATGGAAAATGTAACAGACTGTCATTCTCCCATACTGCCACTAAGGGGCCAAGAGTGAAAACCAGCTAAGTCAAAGATTAGGTATGTGATGGAAAATGTAACAGACTGTCATTCTCCCATACTGCCACTAAGGGGCCAAGAGTGAAAACCAGCTAAGTCAAGAGTAGGTATGTGATGAACATGTCAGCTAGCTGAGGTTCACATACGATTCTGGCCCTAGCCAACCGCCTATCTCAGCGGCCAAGGTCACAGCGAGGCCGGGGGTGGCGTTGCGTCGGGCGTCCAAAATTAATCTAGAATCTCACCCAATCCTGGCGCCCCCCCCCCCCCAAACACACACACATTAGCTTAGGCTAAGGCCTTGTGAGAGGCCTACTAGCTACTGTGTCCGGACCCGGGCGGGAGGCCTGGGGATGAGTGCTTGTGCTCAGGCGGGCTCAACTTGGGCCTAGGAGCAGGAGAGACACAGAGAGCTGCGCTAGACCCCCCACCAAGCACAGCCACACACCTGCGCAGCGGCATGATAGAGAGGGACAGAGAGGGGCCTGTTGCTCAGGGGCCTGTTGCTCAGAGGCCCCAGCTTATTATTATTGCTCATTATTATTATTAAAGTTGGGCCTAGATGCTGTGCCCTAGATGCTTGGGCCTAGATGCTGTGCTATACCCACTGCAGCACCCTACACACACACACCCACCCACAGGCCCCAGCTGCTCACAGAGGCTCCAAGACTCCTCTCTGTCCCCTCTTTGGCGTGTGTGTGAGCCTGGGAGCATTACCCTGTATCCTACATCTAAACTTAACCCCAATTAATGCAGAACAGAGGCCCAACCTCTTCCCTATCCCCTTTTCACAGCTAGCACAACCTAGACTCTGTTCTCCCAAAATTAATTTACAATCTAACCCAATCCTCCAGCAGGCTGAGGCCTTGTGAGAGGCCTACTAGCTACTGCTGACCTCTGACTTGACCCCTGATGCTTGGGAGGCTTGGGGAAGAGTGCTTGTGCTCACCACGGGCTGCAGCTACTCACAGAGGCCCAAACTTAGGCCGAGGCCTTGTCAGAGGCCTACTAGCTACAGCTTGACCTCTGGTTTGACCCCTGGCTTGGAGAGGCACAGAGGCCTAGGAGACAGTGCATGTTCTCACACAGGCTGCAGCTGCTCACAGAGGCTCAAAGACTCCTCTCTGTCCCCTCTTTGGCGTGTGTGTGAGCCTGGGGCATTACCCTGTATCCTACTCCACTAAGCTTAACCCAAATTAAACCGCAGCTAATCAAACTAGCTAACACCCTCTATGCTAAGCCCGCCAACACAAAGTGGCAAACACCCCCCTCTGGGTACCACCCCCCGGACAACCAGGCTTAAGCACCGATAAGTACTGGTGCACTGTGCCCCCCTTAAGCTAACCTGCATAAGGGTTAAAGCCTTAAGCAGAGCCGAAAAAATCTCAAACCCATGGTATACCTGCGGGTTAGGTATATGATTCGGCCCTAGCAAACCTCAAGCTAACTCAAGAGTCATATGTGATGAACATGTAACAGACTGTCATTCTCCCATACTGCCACTAAGGGGCCAAGACTGAAAAGCGCTAACTCAAGACTTCATTATGTGATGGAAAATGTAACAGACTGTCATTCTCCCATGAAAACTGCCACTAAAGGGCCCTAAAGAGTGAAAACCAGCTAAGTCAGTATGTGATGGAAAATGTAACAGACTGTCATTCTCCCATACTGCCACTAAGGGGCCAAAGTGAAAACCAGCTAAGTCAAGAGTGGTATGTGATGGAAAATGTAACAGACTGTCATTCTCCCATACTGCCACTAAGGGGCCAAGAGTGAAAACCAGCTAAGTCAAAGAGTGGTATGTGATGAACATGTCACGCTAGCTCTTGAGTTCACATACGATTCTGGCCCTAGCCAACCGCCCTATCTCAGCGGCCTTAGGGTCACAGCGAGGCGGGGGTGGCGGCGTTAGCGTCGGGCGTCAAAATTAATCTAGAATCTCACCCAATCCTGGCCCCCCCTCCCCCAAACACACACACATTAGCTTAAGCTAAGGCCTTGTGAGAGGCCTACTAGCTACTGTGTCCGGGGCCGGGCGGGGAGGCCTGGGGATGAGTGCTTGTGCTCAGGCGGGCTCAACTTGGGCCTAGGAGCAGGGAGAGACACAGAGAGCTGCGCTAGACCCCCACCAAGCACAGCCACACGCACCTGCAGCACTTGCGCAGGTGATAGAGAGGGACAGAGAGGGGCCTGTTGCTCAGAGGCTCCAGCTGCTCAGAGAGGCCCCAACTTATTATTATTATTACATTATTATTATTAAAGTTGGGCCTAGATGCTGTGCCTAGATGCTTGGGCCTAGATGCTGTGCTATACCCACTGCAGCACCCCTACACACACACACACCCACCCACAGGCCCCAGCTGCTCACAGAGGCTCAAAGACTCCTCTCTGTCCCCTCTTGTGGCGTGTGTGTGAGCCTGGGAGCATTACCCTGTATCCTACATCTAAGCTTAACCCCAATTAATGCACGAACAGAGGCCCAACCTCTTCCCTATCCCCTTTTCACAGCTAGCACAACCTAGACTCTGTTCTCCCAAAATTAATTTACAATCTAACCCAATCCTCCAGCTTAGGCTGAGGCCTTGTGAGAGGCCTACTAGCTACTGCTGACCTCTGACTTGACCCCTGATGCTTGGGAGGCTTGGGGAAGAGTGCTTGTGCTCACGGGCTGCAGCTACTCACAGAGGCCCAAACTTAGGCCGAGGCCTTGTCAGAGGCCTACTAGCTACAGCTTGACCTCTGGTTTGACCCCTGGCGGCTTGGAGAGGCACAGAGAGGCCTAGGAGACAGTGCATGTTCTCACACAGGCTGCAGCTGCTCAGAGGCTCAAAGACTCCTCTCTGTCCCCTCTTGGCGTGTGTGTGAGCCTGGGGCATTACCCTGTATCCTACTCCACTAAACTTAACCCAAATTAAACCGCTAATCAAACTAGCTAACACCCTCTATGCTAAGCCCCCCAACACAAAGTGGCAAACACCCCCCCTCTGGGTACCACCCCCCCGGACAACCAGGCTTAAGCACCCGATAAGTACTGGTGCACTGTGCCCCCTTAAGCTAACCTGCGCCAAGGGTTAAAGCCTTAAGCAGAGCGAAAAAATCTCAAACCCATGGTATACCTGCGGGTTAAGTATATGATTCGGCCCTAGCAAACCTCAGGCTAACTCAAGAGTCATATGTGATGAACATGTAACAGACTGTCATTCTCCCATACTGCCACTAAAGGGGCCAAGACTGCTAACTCAAGACTTCGTATGTGATGGAAAATGTAACAGACTGTCATTCTCCCATACTGCCACTAAGGGGCCAAGACTGAAAAAGCGCTAAGTCAAAGAGTCGTATGTGATGGAAAATGTAACAGACTGTCATTCTCCCATACTGCCACTAAGGGGCCAAGAGTGAAAACCAGCTAAGTCAAAATTAGGTATGTGATGGAAAATGTAACAGACTGTCATTCTCCCATACTGCCACTAAGGGGCCAGAGTGAAAACCAGCTAAGTCAAAAGTGGTATGTGATGGAAAATGTAACAGACTGTCATTCTCCCATACTGCCACTAAGGGGCCAAGAGTGAAAACCAGCTAAGTCAAAGAGTGGTATGTGATGAACACTCCCTACTGCTTGCAGTTCACGATTCTGGCCCTAGCCAACCGCCCTATCTCAGCGGCCTTAAGGTCAGGCCGAGGCGGGGGGGTGGCGGCGTTAGCGTCGGGCGTCAAAATTAATCTAGAATCTCACCCAATCCTGGGCCCCCCTCCCCCAAACACACACACATTAGCTTAGGCTAAGGCCTTGTGAGAGGCCTACTAGCTACTGTGGCGGAGGCCGGGCGGGGAGGCCTGGGGATGAGTGCTTGTGCTCAGGCGGGCTCAACTTGGGCCTAGGAGCAGGGAGAGACACAGAGAGCTGCGCTAGACCCCCCCACCAAGCACAGCCACACACCTGCACCTGGCGCAGGTGATAGAGAGGGACAGAGAGGGGCCTGTTGCTCAGAGAGGCTCAGCTGCTCAGAGAGGCTTATTATTATTATTACATTATTATTATTAAAGTTGGGCCTAGATGCTGTGCCTAGATGCTTGGGCCTAGATGCTGTGCTATACCCACTGCAGCACCCTACACACACACACACCCACCCACAGGCCCCAGCTGCTCACAGAGGCTCCAAAGACTCCTCTCTGTCCCCTCTTGGCGTGTGTGTGAGCCTGGGAGCATTACCCTGTATCCTACATCTAAACTTAACCCCAATTAATGCAGACAGAGGCCCAACCTCTTCCCTATCCCCTTTTTCACAGCTAGCACAACCTAGACTCTGTTCTCCCAAAATTAATTTACAATCTAACCCAATCCTCCAGCTTAGGCTGAGGGCCTTGTGAGAGGCCTACTAGCTACTGCTGACCTCTGACTTGACCCCTGATGCTTGGAGGCTTGGGAAGAGTGCTTGTGCTCACCACGGGCTGCAGCTACTCACAGAGGCCCAAACTTAGGCCGAGGCCTTGTCAGAGGCCTACTAGCTACAGCTTGACCTCTGGTTTGACCCCTGGCTTGGAGAGGCACAGAGGCCTAGGAGACAGTGCATGTTCTCACACAGGCTGCAGCTGCTCACAGAGGCTCAAAGACTCCTCTCTGTCCCCCTGCTTGGCGTGTGTGTGAGCCTGGGAGCATTACCCTGTATCCTACTCCACTAAACTTAACCCAAATTAAACCAGCTAATCAAACTAGCTAACACCCTCTATGCTAAGCCCGCCAACACAAAGTGGCAAACACCCCCCTCTGGGTACCACCCCCCCACGGACAACCAGGCTTAAGCACCCGATAAGTACTGGTGCACTGTGCCCACTTAAGCTAACCTGCGCCAAGGGTTAAAGCCTTAAGCAGAGCGAAAAAATCTCAAACCCATGGTATACCTGCGGGTTAGTATATGATTCGGCCCTAGCAAACCTCAGGCTAACTCAAAAGAGTCATATGTGATGAACATGTAACAGACTGTCATTCTCCCATACTGCCACTAAGGGGCCAAGACTGAAAAAAAGTCAGCTAACTCAAGACTTCGTATGTGATGGAAAATGTAACAGACTGTCATTCTCCCATACTGCCACTAAGGGGCCAAGACTGAAAACCAGCTAAGTCAAGACTTCGTATGTGATGGAAAATGTAACAGACTGTCATTCTCCCATACTGCCACTAAGGGGCCAATGGTGAAAACCAGCTAAGTCAAAGAGCTAAGTGGTATGTGATGGAAAATGTAACAGACTGTCATTCTCCCATACTGCCACTAAGGGGCCAAGAGTGAAAACCAGCTAAGTCAAGAGTGGGTATGTGATGAACATGTCACGCTAGCTCTGCGGAGTTCACATACGATTCTGGCCCTAGCCAACCGCCCTATCTCCAGCGGCGCAAGGTCACAGCGAGGCGGGGGTGGCGGCGTTAGCGTCGGGCGTCAAAATTAATCTAGAATCTCACCCAATCCTGGCCCCCCTCCCCCCAAACACACACACATTGGCTTAAGCTAAGGCCTTGTGAGAGGCCTACTAGCTACTGTGGCCGGACCCGGGCGGGGAGGCCTGGGGATGAGTGCTTGTGCTCAGGCGGGCTCAACTTGGGCCTAGGAGCAGGGAGAGACACAGAGAGCTGCGCTAGACCCCCACCAAGCACAGCCACACACCTGCACCTGCAGGTGATAGAGAGGGACAGAGAGGGGCCTGTTGCTCAGAGAGGCTCCAGCTGCTCAGAGAGGCCCCAACTTATTATTATTATTACATTATTATTATTAAAGTTGGGCCTAGATGCTGTGCCTAGATGCTTGGGCCTAGATGCTGTGCTATACCCACTGCAGCACCCTACACACACACACACACCCACCCACAGGCCCCAGCTGCTCACAGAGGCTCCAAGACTCCTCTCTGTCCCCTCTTGTGGCGTGTGTGTGAGCCTGGGAGCATTACCCTGTATCCTACATCTAAACTTAACCCCAATTAATACGAACAGAGGCCCAACCTCTTCCCTATCCCCTTTTCCACAGCTAGCACAACCTAGACTCTGTTCTCCCAAAATTAATTTACAATCTAACCCAATCCTCCAGCTTAGGCTGAGGCCTTGTGAGAGGCCTACTAGCTACTGCTGACCTCTGACTTGACCCCTGATGCTTGGAGGCTTGGGGAAGAGTGCTTGTGCTCACCACGGGCTGCAGCTACTCACAGAGGCCCAAACTTAGGCCGAGGCCTTGTCAGAGAGCCTACTAGCTACAGCTTGACCTCTGGTTTGACCCCTGGCTTGGAGAGGCACAGAGAGGCCCTAGGGAGACAGTGCATGTTCTCACACAGGCTGCAGCTGCTCACAGAGGCTCAAAGACTCCTCTCTGTCCCCTCTTGGCGTGTGTGTGAGCCTGGGAGCATTACCCTGTATCCTACTCCACTAAACTTAACCCAAATTAAACCAGCTAATCAAACTAGCTAACACCCTCTATGCTAAGCCCGCAACACAAAGTGGCAAACACCCCCCCTCTGGGTACCACCCCCCACGGACAACCAGGCTTAAGCACCGATAAGTACTGGTGCACTGTGCCCCCCTTAAGCTAACCTCGCAAGGGTTAAAGCCTTAAGCAGAGCGAAAAAAATCTCAAACCCATGGTATACCTGCTTGGGTTGTAACAGGTATATGATTCGGCCCTAGCAAACCTCAGTAACAGAGCTAACTCAAGAGTCATATGTGATGAACATGTAACAGACTGTCATTCTCCCATACTGCCACTAAGGGGCCAAGACTGAAAAGCTAACTCAAGACTTCATTATGTGATGGAAAATGTAACAGACTGTCATTCTCCCATACTGCCACTAAGGGGCCAAGACTGAAAACCGCTAAGTCAAAGACTAGGTATGTGATGGAAAATGTAACAGACTGTCATTCTCCCATACTGCCACTAAGGGGCCAAGAGTGAAAACCAGCTAAGTCAAGAGTGGTATGTGATGGAAAATGTAACAGACTGTCATTCTCCCATACTGCCACTAAGGGGCCAAGAGTGAAAACCAGCTAAGTCAAGAGTGGTATGTGATGAACATGTCAGCTAGCTCTTGGATTCACATCACGATTCTGGCCCTAGCCAACCGCCTATCTCCAGCCTTAAGGTCACAGCGAGGCGGGGGTGGCGGCGTTAGCGTCGGGCGTCAAAATTAATCTAGAATCTCACCCAATCCTGGCCCCCCTCCCCCAAAACACACACACATTAGCTTAAGCTAAGGCCTTGTGAGAGGCCTACTAGCTACTGTGTCCGGACCCGGGCGGGGAGAGGCCTGGGGATGAGTGCTTGTGCTCAGGCGGGCTCAACTTGGGCCTAGGGCAGGGGGAGAGACACAGAGAGCTGCGCTAGACCCCCACCAAGCACAGCCACACACACTGCACACCTGCACTTGGGTGATAGAGAGGGACAGAGAGAGGGGCCTGTTGCTCAGAGGCTCCAGCTGCTCAGAGAGGCCCCAACTTATTATTATTATTACATTATTATTATTAAAGTTGGGCCTAGATGCTGTGCCTAGATGCTTGGGCCTAGATGCTGTGCTATACCCACTGCAGCACCCCTACACACACACACACCCACCCACAGGCCCCAGCTGCTCACAGAGGCTCCAAAGACTCCTCTCTGTCCCCTGCGCGCGTGTGTGTGAGCCTGGGAGCATTACCCTGTATCCTACATCTAAACTTAACCCCAATTAATGCGAACAGAGGCCCAACCTCTTCCCTATCCCCTTTTTTCACAGCTAGCACAACCTAGACTCTGTTCTCCCAAAATTAATTTACAATCTAACCCAATCCTCCAGCTTAGGCTGGCGCCTTGTGAGAGGCCTACTAGCTACTGCTGACCTCTGACTTGACCCCTGATGCTTGGAGGCTTGGGGAAGAGTGCTTGTGCACTCCGCGGGCTGCAGCTACTCACAGAGGCCCAAACTTAGGCGAGGCCTTGTCAGAGGCCTACTAGCTACAACTTGACCTCTGGTTTGACCCTGGCTTGGAGAGGCACAGAGGCCTAGGAGACAGTGCATGTTCTCACACAGGCTGCAGCTGCTCTAGAGGCTCAAGACTCCTCTCTGTCCCCTCTTGGCAGCGTGTGTGTGAGCCTGGGAGCATTACCCTGTATCCTACTCCACTAAACTTAACCCAAATTAAACAGCTAATCAAACTAGCTAACACCCTCTATGCTAAGCCCGCAACACAAAGTGGCAAACCCCCCCCCTCTGGGTACCACCCCCCCCACGGACAACCAGGCTTAAGCACCGATAAGTACTGGTGCACTGTGCCCCGCTTAAGCTAACACCATGAGGGTTAAAGCCTTAAGCAGAGCCGAAAAAATCTCAAACCCATGGTATACCTGCGGGTTAGAGTATATGATTCGGCCCTAGCAAACCTCAGGCGCTAACTCAAAGAGTCATATGTGATGAACATGTAACAGACTGTCATTCTCCCATACTGCCACTAAGGGGCCAAGACTGAAAAAGCTAACTCAAGACTATTATGTGATGGAAAATGTAACAGACTGTCATTCTCCCATACTGCCACTAAGGGGGCCAAGGTGAAAACCAGCTAAGTCAAGAGTAGGTATGTGATGGAAAATGTAACAGACTGTCATTCTCCCATACTGCCACTAAGGGGCCAAGAGTG
>NW_025962772.1:0-9684 GCF_017589495.1 Alosa alosa
GAAATGCATGATCTATGGCAAAAAAGTGAAAAAAAAAATTGGTCTGATTTTTTTTCGGACTTTTCAGATTTTCTTAGTTTTCACATAAGGTCGGGGTCAGGAAAAAAAGACAGATTTTGACAAATTTCAAAATGTGTCAGATATTGTCCAAATTATTTTTTAATTCACGTCTAGACATTTGAAATGCATGATCTATGCAAAAAAAGTGAAAAAAAAATTGGTCTGATTTTTTTAGGACTTTTCAGATTTTCTTAGTTTTCACATAAGGTCCGGGGTCAGGAAAAAAGACAGATTTTGACAAATTTCAAAATATGTCAGATATTGTCCAAATTATTTTTTAATTCACGTCTAGACATTTGAAATGCATGATCTATGGCAAAAAAAAGTGAAAAAAAAATTGGTCTGATTTTTTTCGGACTTTTCAGATTTTCTTAGTTTTCACATAAGGTCCGGGGTCAGGAAAAAGACAGATTTTGACAAATTTCAAAATATGTCAGATATTGTCCAAATTATTTTTTAATTCACGTCTAGACATTTGAAATGCATGATCTATGGCAAAAAAAAGTGAAAAAAAAATTGGTCTGATTTTTTTCGGACTTTTCAGATTTTCTTAGTTTTCACATAAGGTCCGGGGTCAGGAAAAAAAGACAGATTTTGACAAATTTCAAAATGTGTCAGATATTGTCCAAATTATTTTTTAATTCACGTCTAGACATTTGAAATGCATGATCTATGGCAAAAAAGTGAAAAAAAAAAATTGGTCTGATTTTTTTTTTTCGGACTTTTCAGATTTTCTTAGTTTTCACATAAGGTCCGGGGTCAGGAAAAAAAGACAGATTTTGACAAATTTCAAAATATGTCAGATATTGTCCAAATTATTTTTTAATTCACGTCTAGACATTTGAAATGCATGATCTATGGCAAAAAAAAAAAAAAAAAAATTGGTCTGATTTTTTTTCGGACTTTTCAGATTTTCTTAGTTTTCACATAAGGTCGGGGTCAGGAAAAAGACAGATTTTGACAAATTTCAAAATATGTCAGATATTGTCCAAATTATTTTTTAATTCACGTCTAGACATTTGAAATGCATGATCTATGCAAAAAAAGTGAAAAAAAAATTGGTCTGATTTTTTTTCGGACTTTTCAGATTTTCTTAGTTTTCACATAAGGTCGGGGTCAGGAAAAAAGACAGATTTTGACAAATTTCAAAATATGTCAGATATTGTCCAAATTATTTTTTAATTCACGTCTAGACATTTGAAATGCATGATCTATGGCAAAAAAAAGTGAAAAAAAAAATTGGTCTGATTTTTCGGACTTTTCAGATTTTCTTAGTTTTCACATAAGGTCGGGGTCAGAAAAAAAGACAGATTTTGACAAATTTCAAAATGTGTCAGATATTGTCCAAATTATTTTTTAATTCACGTCTAGACATTTGAAATGCATGATCTATGGCAAAAAAAAGTGAAAAAAAAATTGGTCTGATTTTTTTCGGAGGACTTTTCAGATTTTCTTAGTTTTCACATAAGGTCGGGGTCAGGAAAAAGACAGATTTTGACAAATTTCAAAAAATATGTCAGATATTGTCCAAATATTTTTTAATTCACGTCTAGACATTTGAAATGCATGATCTATGGCAAAAAAAAAGTGAAAAAAAATTGGTCTGATTTTTTTCGGACTTTTCAGATTTTCTTAGTTTTCACATAAGGTCGGGGTCAGGGAAAAAGACAGATTTTGACAAATTTCAAAATGTGTCAGATATTGTCCAAATTATTTTTTAATTCACGTCTAGACATTTGAAATGCATGATCTATGGCAAAAAAAAGTGAAAAAAAAATTGGTCTGATTTTTTTCGGACTTTTCAGATTTTCTTAGTTTTCACATAAGGTCCGGGGTCAGAAAAAAGACAGATTTTGACAAATTTCAAAATGTGTCAGATATTGTCCAAATTATTTTTTAATTCACGTCTAGACATTTGAAATGCATGATCTATGGCAAAAAAAAAAAAAAAAAAAAAATTGGTCTGATTTTTTTTCGGACTTTTCAGATTTTCTTAGTTTTCACATAAGGTCGGGGTCAGGAAAAAAGACAGATTTTGACAAATTTCAAAATATGTCAGATATTGTCCAAATTATTTTTTTTTAATTCACGTCTAGACATTTGAAATGCATGATCTATGGCAAAAAAAAAAAAAAAAAAATTGGTCTGATTTTTTTTCGGACTTTTCAGATTTTCTTAGTTTTCACATAAGGTCGGGGTCAGGAAAAAAGACAGATTTTGACAAATTTCAAAATGTGTCAGATATTGTCCAAATTATTTTTTAATTCCGTCTAGACATTTGAAATGCATGATCTATGCAAAAAAAAAAAGTGAAAAAAAATTGGTCTGATTTTTTTTCGGACTTTTCAGATTTTCTTAGTTTTCACATAAGGTCCGGGGTCAAAAAAAAGACAGATTTTGACAAATTTCAAAATGTGTCAGATATTGTCCAAATTATTTTTTAATTCACGTCTAGACATTTGAAATGCATGATCTATGGTAAAAAAAAAAGTGTGAAAAAATTGGTCTGATTTTTTTTCGGACTTTTCAGATTTTCTTAGTTTTCACATAAGGTCGGGGTCAGGAAAAAAAGACAGATTTTGACAAATTTCAAAATGTGTCAGATATTGTCCAAATTATTTTTTTAATTCACGTCTAGACATTTGAAATGCATGATCTATGGCAAAAAAGTGAAAAAAAAATTGGTCTGATTTTTTTCGGACTTTTCAGATTTTCTTAGTTTTCACATAAGGTCGGGGTCAGGAAAAAAAGACAGATTTTGACAAATTTCAAAATGTGTCAGATATTGTCCAAATTATTTTTTTTTTAATTCACGTCTAGACATTTGAAATGCATGATCTATGGCAAAAAAAAGTGAAAAAAAAAATTGGTCTGATTTTTTTCGGACTTTTCAGATTTTCTTAGTTTTCACATAAGGTCCGGGGTCAGGAAAAAAGACAGATTTTGACAAATTTCAAAATGTGTCAGATATTGTCCAAATTATTTTTTAATTCACGTCTAGACATTTGAAATGCATGATCTATGGCAAAAAAAAAAAAAAAAAATTGGTCTGATTTTTTTTCGGACTTTTCAGATTTTCTTAGTTTTCACATAAGGTCCGGGGTCAGGAAAAAAGACAGATTTTGACAAATTTCAAAATATGTCAGATATTGTCCAAATTATTTTTTAATTCACGTCTAGACATTTGAAATGCATGATCTATGGCAAAAAAGTGAAAAAAAAATTGGTCTGATTTTTTTTCGGACTTTTCAGATTTTCTTAGTTTTCACATAAGGTCCGGGGTCAGGAAAAAAGACAGATTTTGACAAATTTCAAAATGTGTCAGATATTGTCCAAATTATTTTTTAATTCACGTCTAGACATTTGAAATGCATGATCTATGGCAAAAAAAAAGTGAAAAAAAAAAATTGGTCTGATTTTTTTTCGGACTTTTCAGATTTTCTTAGTTTTCACATAAGGTCGGGGTCAGGGAAAAAAGACAGATTTTGACAAATTTCAAAATGTGTCAGATATTGTCCAAATTATTTTTTAATTCACGTCTAGACATTTGAAATGCATGATCTATGGCAAAAAAAAGTGAAAAAAAAAAATTGTCTGATTTTTTAGGACTTTTCAGATTTTCTTAGTTTTCACATAAGGTCGGGGTCAGGAAAAAAGACAGATTTTGACAAATTTCAAAATGTGTCAGATATTGTCCAAATATTTTTTAATTCACGTCTAGACATTTGAAATGCATGATCTATGGCAAAAAAAGTGAAAAAAAAATTGGTCTGATTTTTTTCGGACTTTTCAGATTTTCTTAGTTTTCACATAAGGTCCGGGGTCAGAAAAAAGACAGATTTTGACAAATTTCAAAATGTGTCAGATATTGTCCAAATTATTTTTTAATTCACGTCTAGACATTTGAAATGCATGATCTATGGCAAAAAAAAAAAAAAAAAAAAAATTGGTCTGATTTTTTTCGGACTTTTCAGATTTTCTTAGTTTTCACATAAGGTCCGGGGTCAGGAAAAAAGACAGATTTTGACAAATTTCAAAATATGTCAGATATTGTCCAAATTATTTTTTAATTCACGTCTAGACATTTGAAATGCATGATCTATGGCAAAAAAAAGTGAAAAAAAAAAATTGGTCTGATTTTTTTCGGACTTTTCAGATTTTCTTAGTTTTCACATAAGGTCGGGGTCAGGGAAAAAAGACAGATTTTGACAAATTTCAAAATGTGTCAGATATTGTCCAAATTTTTTTTTAATTCACGTCTAGACATTTGAAATGCATGATCTATGGCAAAAAAAAAGTGAAAAAAAAATTGGTCTGATTTTTTTTTAGGACTTTTCAGATTTTTTTCTTAGTTTTCACATAAGGTCGGGGTCAGGAAAAAAAGACAGATTTTGACAAATTTCAAAATGTGTCAGATATTGTCCAAATTTTTTTTTAATTCACGTCTAGACATTTGAAATGCATGATCTATGGCAAAAAAAAGTGAAAAAAAAATTGGTCTGATTTTTTTCGGACTTTTCAGATTTTCTTAGTTTTCACATAAGGTCCGGGGTCAGGAAAAAGACAGATTTTGACAAATTTCAAAATGTGTCAGATATTGTCCAAATTATTTTTTAATTCACGTCTAGACATTTGAAATGCATGATCTGGCAAAAAAAAGTGAAAAAAAAAATTGGTCTGATTTTTTAGGACTTTTCAGATTTTCTTAGTTTTCACATAAGGTCGGGGTCAGGAAAAAAAGACAGATTTTGACAAATTTCAAAATGTGTCAGATATTGTCCAAATTATTTTTTAATTCACGTCTAGACATTTGAAATGCATGATCTATGGCAAAAAAAGTGAAAAAAAAATTGGTCTGATTTTTTTCGGACTTTTCAGATTTTCTTAGTTTTCACATAAGGTCCGGGGTCAGGAAAAAAAAAAGACAGATTTTGACAAATTTCAAAATATGTCAGATATTGTCCAAATTATTTTTTTTAATTCACGTCTAGACATTTGAAATGCATGATCTATGGCAAAAAAAGTGAAAAAAAAAATTGGTCTGATTTTTTTTTCGGACTTTTCAGATTTTCTTAGTTTTCACATAAGGTCCGGGGTCAGGAAAAAGACAGATTTTGACAAATTTCAAAATATGTCAGATATTGTCCAAATTATTTTTTTTAATTCACGTCTAGACATTTGAAATGCATGATCTATGGCAAAAAAAAGTGAAAAAAAAATTGGTCTGATTTTTTTCGGACTTTTCAGATTTTCTTAGTTTTCACATAAGGTCGGGGTCAGGAAAAAGACAGATTTTGACAAATTTCAAAATGTGTCAGATATTGTCCAAATTATTTTTTAATTCACGTCTAGACATTTGAAATGCATGATCTATGGCAAAAAAAGTGAAAAAAAAAAATTGGTCTGATTTTTTTTCGGACTTTTCAGATTTTCTTAGTTTTCACATAAGGTCGGGGTCAGGAAAAAAAGACAGATTTTGACAAATTTCAAAATATGTCAGATATTGTCCAAATTATTTTTTAATTCACGTCTAGACATTTGAAATGCATGATCTATGGCAAAAAAAGTGAAAAAAAAAATTGGTCTGATTTTTCGGACTTTTCAGATTTTCTTAGTTTTCACATAAGGTCGGGGTCAGGAAAAAAGACAGATTTTGACAAATTTCAAAATGTGTCAGATATTGTCCAAATTATTTTTTTAATTCACGTCTAGACATTTGAAATGCATGATCTATGGCAAAAAAAAGTGAAAAAAAAATTGGTCTGATTTTTTTCGGACTTTTCAGATTTTCTTAGTTTTCACATAAGGTCCGGGTCAGAAAAAAAAAGACAGATTTTGACAAATTTCAAAATGTGTCAGATATTGTCCAAATTATTTTTTTTAATTCACGTCTAGACATTTGAAATGCATGATCTATGGCAAAAAAAAAAAAAAAAAAAAAATTGGTCTGATTTTTTCGGACTTTTCAGATTTTCTTAGTTTTCACATAAGGTCCGGGGTCAGGAAAAAAGACAGATTTTGACAAATTTCAAAATGTGTCAGATATTGTCCAAATTATTTTTTAATTCACGTCTAGACATTTGAAATGCATGATCTATGGCAAAAAAGAAAAAAAAAAATTGGTCTGATTTTTTTCGGACTTTTCAGATTTTCTTAGTTTTCACATAAGGTCCGGGGTCAGGAAAAAAGACAGATTTTGACAAATTTCAAAATGTGTCAGATATTGTCCAAATTATTTTTTAATTCACGTCTAGACATTTGAAATGCATGATCTATGGCAAAAAAAGTGAAAAAAAAAATTGGTCTGATTTTTTTTCGGACTTTTCAGATTTTCTTAGTTTTCACATAAGGTCCGGGGTCAGGAAAAAAGACAGATTTTGACAAATTTCAAAATGTGTCAGATATTGTCCAAATTATTTTTTAATTCACGTCTAGACATTTGAAATGCATGATCTATGGCAAAAAAAGTGAAAAAAAAAAATTGGTCTGATTTTTTTCGGACTTTTCAGATTTTCTTAGTTTTCACATAAGGTCGGGGTCAGGAAAAAAGACAGATTTTGACAAATTTCAAAATGTGTCAGATATTGTCCAAATTATTTTTTAATTCACGTCTAGACATTTGAAATGCATGATCTATGGCAAAAAAAAAAAAAAAAAAATTGGTCTGATTTTTTTCGGACTTTTCAGATTTTCTTAGTTTTCACATAAGGTCCGGGGTCAGGAAAAAAAGACAGATTTTGACAAATTTCAAAATGTGTCAGATATTGTCCAAATTATTTTTTAATTCACGTCTAGACATTTGAAATGCATGATCTATGGCAAAAAAAAAGTGAAAAAAAAAAAAATTGGTCTGATTTTTTCGGACTTTTCAGATTTTCTTAGTTTTCACATAAGGTCCGGGGTCAGGAAAAAAGACAGATTTTGACAAATTTCAAAATGTGTCAGATATTGTCCAAATTATTTTTTAATTCACGTCTAGACATTTGAAATGCATGATCTATGGAAAAAAAAGTGAAAAAAAAAATTGGTCTGATTTTTTTCGGACTTTTCAGATTTTCTTAGTTTTCACATAAGGTCCGGGGTCAGGAAAAAAAGACAGATTTTGACAAATTTCAAAATGTGTCAGATATTGTCCAAATTATTTTTTAATTCACGTCTAGACATTTGAAATGCATGATCTATGGCAAAAAAAGTGAAAAAAAATTGGTCTGATTTTTTTTCGGACTTTTCAGATTTTCTTAGTTTTCACATAAGGTCCGGGGTCAGGAAAAAAGACAGATTTTGACAAATTTCAAAATGTGTCAGATATTGTCCAAATTATTTTTTAATTCACGTCTAGACATTTGAAATGCATGATCTATGGCAAAAAAAGTGAAAAAAAAAAAATTGGTCTGATTTTTTTTTCGGACTTTTCAGATTTTCTTAGTTTTCACATAAGGTCGGGGTCAGGAAAAAAGACAGATTTTGACAAATTTCAAAATATGTCAGATATTGTCCAAATTATTTTTTAATTCACGTCTAGACATTTGAAATGCATGATCTATGGCAAAAAAAGTGAAAAAAAAATTGGTCTGATTTTTTTCGGACTTTTCAGATTTTCTTAGTTTTCACATAAGGTCCGGGGTCAGGAAAAAAGACAGATTTTGACAAATTTTCAAAATGTGTCAGATATTGTCCAAATTATTTTTTAATTCACGTCTAGACATTTGAAATGCATGATCTATGGCAAAAAAAGTGAAAAAAAAATTGGTCTGATTTTTTTTTCGGACTTTTCAGATTTTCTTAGTTTTCACATAAGGTCCGGGGTCAGGAAAAAAGACAGATTTTGACAAATTTCAAAATGTGTCAGATATTGTCCAAATTATTTTTTAATTCACGTCTAGACATTTGAAATGCATGATCTATGGCAAAAAAAAAAAAAAAAAAAAAATTGGTCTGATTTTTTTTAGGACTTTTCAGATTTTCTTAGTTTTCACATAAGGTCGGGGTCAGGAAAAAAAAGACAGATTTTGACAAATTTCAAAATGTGTCAGATATTGTCCAAATTATTTTTTAATTCACGTCTAGACATTTGAAATGCATGATCTATGGCAAAAAAAGTGAAAAAAAATTGGTCTGATTTTTTTTAGGACTTTTCAGATTTTCTTAGTTTTCACATAAGGTCGGGGTCAGGAAAAAAGACAGATTTTGACAAATTTCAAAATGTGTCAGATATTGTCCAAATTATTTTTTTAATTCACGTCTAGACATTTGAAATGCATGATCTATGGCAAAAAAAGTGAAAAAAAATTGGTCTGATTTTTTTTCGGACTTTTCAGATTTTCTTAGTTTTCACATAAGGTCGGGGTCAGGAAAAAAGACAGATTTTGACAAATTTCAAAATGTGTCAGATATTGTCCAAATTATTTTTTAATTCACGTCTAGACATTTGAAATGCATGATCTATGGCAAAAAAAAGAAAAAAAAAATTGGTCTGATTTTTTTTCGGACTTTTCAGATTTTCTTAGTTTTCACATAAGGTCGGGGTCAGGAAAAAGACAGATTTTGACAAATTTCAAAATGTGTCAGATATTGTCCAAATTATTTTTTAATTCACGTCTAGACATTTGAAATGCATGATCTATGGCAAAAAAAGTGAAAAAAATTGGTCTGATTTTTTTCGGACTTTTCAGATTTTCTTAGTTTTCACATAAGGTCCGGGGTCAGGAAAAAAAAGACAGATTTTGACAAATTTCAAAATATGTCAGATATTGTCCAAATTATTTTTTAATTCACGTCTAGACATTTGAAATGCATGATCTATGGCAAAAAAAAGTGAAAAAAAAAAAATTGGTCTGATTTTTTTCGGACTTTTCAGATTTTCTTAGTTTTCACATAAGGTCCGGGGTCAGGAAAAAAGACAGATTTTGACAAATTTCAAAATATGTCAGATATTGTCCAAATTATTTTTTAATTCACGTCTAGACATTTGAAATGCATGATCTATGGCAAAAAAAAGTGAAAAAAAATTGGTCTGATTTTTTTTTCGGACTTTTCAGATTTTCTTAGTTTTCACATAAGGTCGGGGTCAGGAAAAAGACAGATTTTGACAAATTTCAAAATATGTCAGATATTGTCCAAATTATTTTTTAATTCACGTCTAGACATTTGAAATGCATGATCTATGGCAAAAAAAGTGAAAAAATTGGTCTGATTTTTTTTCGGACTTTTCAGATTTTCTTAGTTTTCACATAAGGTCCGGGGTCAGGAAAAAGACAGATTTTGACAAATTTCAAAATGTGTCAGATATTGTCCAAATTATTTTTAATTCACGTCTAGACATTTGAAATGCATGATCTATGGCAAAAAAGTGAAAAAAAAATTGGTCTGATTTTTTTTCGGACTTTTCAGATTTTCTTAGTTTTCACATAAGGTCCGGGGTCAGGAAAAAAGACAGATTTTGACAAATTTCAAAATGTGTCAGATATTGTCCAAATTATTTTTTAATTCACGTCTAGACATTTGAAATGCATGATCTATGGCAAAAAAAGTGAAAAAAAATTGGTCTGATTTTTTTCGGACTTTTCAGATTTTCTTAGTTTTCACATAAGGTCGGGGTCAGGAAAAAAAGACAGATTTTGACAA
>NW_025962773.1:0-9678 GCF_017589495.1 Alosa alosa
GTGTGTGTGTGTGTGTGTGTGTGTGTGTGCCTGCCTGCTGTCTTGGGCCTAACAGAGGTGTGTGTGTGTGTGCCTGCCTGCTGTCTTGGGCCTAACAGAGGTGTGTGTGTGTGTGTGTGCCTGCAGAGTGCTGTGTGTGTGTGCCTGCAGGCTGTGTGTGTGTGTGTGTGTGTGCTGGCTTGGGCCTTCAACAGGCCTCTCAGGCTGCACAGTGGTGTGTGTGTGTGTGCCTGCAGGCTGTGTGTGTGTGCTGTCTTGGGCCTAACAGAGGTGTGTGTGTGCCTGCAGAGTGCTGTGTGTGTGTGCTTGCAGGGTGTGTGTGAGCTGTGTTGGGCCTAACAAGTGTGTGTGAGCTGTGTTGGGCCTAACAGAGGTGTGTGTGCCTGCAGGGTGCTGTGTGTGTGTGTGTGTGTGTGTGTGTGTGTGTGTGTGTGTGTGTGTGTGTGTGTGTGTGTGTGTGTGTGTGTGTGCTCCCAGGTAGTGTGTGTGCTCCATTGGGCCTTCAACTGCTGTGTGTGTGCTCCTTGGGTCTCACACACACACACCACAAAGTGAGGAAGAGGTGTGTGCCTGCTGCTATGGGCCTTAAGGGTCCCACACACACACACACACACTGGGGTGACAGAGGTGTGTGTGTGCTCCATTGGGCCTTCAACTGCTGTCTGTGTGTGTGGGAGTGTGTGTGTGTGCTCCCAGTGTGTGTGTGTGCTCCTTGGGTCACACACTGGGGTGAGAGAGGAGTGTGTGACTGCCCCCAGTGTGTGTGTGTGTGTGTGTGTGTGTGGGCTGTGCTGGGCTGTGCTGGGCCTTCAACACAGGCCTCTCTGGCTGCACAGTGCTGTGTGTGTGTGTGTGTGTGTGTGTGTGTGTGTGTGTGTGTGTGTGTGGGCTGTGCTGGGCCTAGTAAAGCTGTGTGTTGCTGCAGAGCTCTGTGTGTGTGTGTGTGTTTGGGCTGTGCTGGGCCTAATAGAGCTGTGTGTTGCTGCAGAGTGCTGTGTGTGTGTGTGTGTGTGTGTGTGGGCTGTGCTGGGCCTTCACCACAGGCCTCTCTGGCTGCACAGTGCTGTGTGTCTGCTCCCAGTGTGTGTGTGTGTGTGTGTGTGTGTGTGTGTGTGTGTGTGTGTGTGTGTGTGTGCTCCTTGGGTGTGTGTGTGTGTGACAGAGGAGTGTGTGTGCTGCCAGTGTGTGTGTGTGTGTGTGTGTGTGTGTGTGTGTGTGCTCCCAGGTAGTGTGTGAGCTGTGTTGGGCCTTCAGCAGGCCTCTCAGGCTGTACAGTGGTGTGTGTGTGTGTGTGTGTGTGCTCTCAGGGTGTTTGTGTGCTCTCTTGGGCCTAACAGAGGTGTGTGTGTGGCTGCAGGGTGGTGTGTGTCTCTCTGCAGGGTGTGTGTGTGCTGTGTTGGGCCTAACAGAGGTGTGTGTGTGTGTGTGTGCCTGCAGAGTGCTGTGTGTGTGTGCCTGCAGAGTGCTGTGTGTGTGCTGTCTTGGGCCTAACAGAGGTGTGTGTGTGTGCCTACAGAGTGGTGTGTGTCTGCCTGCAGGGTGTATGTGTGCTGTCTTGGGCCTAAAAGAGGTGTGTGTGTGTGTGTGTGTGTGTGTGTGTGTGTGTGTGTGTGTGTGTGTGTGTGTGTGTGTGTGTGTGTGTGTGTGTGTGTGTGTGTGTGTGTGTGCCTGCAGAGTGCTGTGTGTGTGTGTCTGCCTGCAGGGTGTATGTGTGCTGTCTTGGGCCTAACAGAGGTGTGTGTGTGTGTGTGCCTGCAGAGTGCTGTGTGTGTGTGTGTGTGTGTGTGTGTGTGCCTGCAGAGTGCTGTGTGTGTGTGTGTGTGTGTGTGTGTGTGTGTGTGTGTGTGTGCCTGCCTGCTGTCTTGGGCCTAACAGAGGTGTGTGTGTGGCTGCAGGGTGTGTGTGTGTCTCTCTGCAGGGTGTGTGTGTGCTGTGTTGGGCCTAACAGAGGTGTGTGTGTGTGTGTGTGCCTGCAGAGTGCTGTGTGTGTGTGCCTGCAGAGTGCTGTGTGTGTGCTGTCTTGGGCCTAACAGAGGTGTGTGTGTGTGCCTACAGAGTGGTGTGTGTCTGCCTGCAGGGTGTATGTGTGCTGTCTTGGGCCTAAAAGAGGTGTGTGTGTGTGTGTGTGTGTGTGTGTGTGTGTGTGTGTGTGTGTGTGTGTGTGTGTGTGTGTGTGTGTGTGTGTGTGTGTGTGTGTGTGTGTGTGTGTGTGTGCCTGCAGAGTGCTGTGTGTGTGTGTCTGCCTGCAGGTGTGTATGTGTGCTGTCTTGGGCCTAACAGAGTGTGTGTGTGTGTGTGTGTGCCTGCAGAGTGCTGTGTGTGTGTGTGTGTGTGTGTGTGTGTGTGTGTGCCTGCAGAGTGCTGTGTGTGTGTGTGTGTGTGTGTGCCTGCCTGCAGGGTGTGTGTGTGTGCTGTCTTGGGCCTAACAGAGGTGTGTGTGTGTGTGTGTGTGTGTGTGTGTGTGTGCCTGCAGGGTGTGTGTGTGTGTGCTTGCAGGGTGTGTGTGTGCTGTCTTGGGCCTAACAGAGGTGTGTGTGTGCCTGCAGAGTGGTGTGTGTGTGTGCTTGCAGGGTGTGTGTGTGTGTGTGCTGTCTTGGGCCTAACAGAGGTGTGTGTGTGCCTGCAGAGTGGTGTGTGTGTGTGTGTGCTTGCAGGGTGTGTGTGTGTGCTGTCTTGGGCCTAACAGAGGTGTGTGTGCCTGCAGAGTGCTGTGTGTGTGTGCCTGCAGGCTGTGTGTGTGTGTGCTGTCTTGGGCCTAACAGAGGTGTGTGTGTGTGTGTGTGTGTGTGTGCCTGCCTGCAGAGTGCTGTGTGTGTGTGCCTGCAGAGTGCTGTGTGTGTGTGCCTGCAGGATGTGTGTGTGCTGTCTTGGGCCTAACAGAGGTGTGTGTGGCTGCAGGGTGGTGTGTGTCTGCCTGCAGGTTGTATGTGTGCTGTCTTGGGCCTAACAGAGGTGTGTGTGTGTGTGTGTGTGTGTGTGTGTGTGTGTGTGTGTGTGTGTGTGTGCCTGCAGAGTGCTGTGTGTGTGTGTGTGTGTGTGTGTGTGTGTGTGTGTGCCTGCAGGGTGTGTGTGTGCTGTCTTGGGCCTAACAGAGGTGTGTGTGTGCCTGCAGAGTGCTGTGTGTGTGTGCCTGCAGGCTGTGTGTGTGTGTGTGTGTGTGCTGGCTTGGGCCTTCAACAGGCCTCTCAGGCTGCACAGTGGTGTGTGTGTGTGTGCCTGCAGGCTGTGTGTGTGTGCTGTCTTGGGCCTAACAGAGGTGTGTGTGTGCCTGCAGAGTGCTGTGTGTGTGTGTGTGTGTGCCTGCAGGGTGTGTGTGTGCTGTCTTGGGCCTAACAGAGGTGTGTGTGTGCCTGCAGAGTGCTGTGTGTGTGTGTGGCTGCAGGGTGGTGTGTGTCTCTCTGCAGGGTGTGTGTGTGCTGTGTTGGGCCTAACAGAGGTGTGTGTGGCTGCAGGGTGGTGTGTGTCTGCCTGCAGGTTGTATGTGTGCTGTCTTGGGCCTAACAGAGGTGTGTGTGTGTGTGTGTGTGTGCCTGCAGAGTGCTGTGTGTGTGCCTGCAGGGTGTGTGTGTGCTGTCTTGGGCCAAACAGAGGTGTGTGTGCCTGCAGAGTGGTGTGTGTGTGTGTGTGTGTGTGTGTGTGTGTGTGTGTGTGTGTGCCTGCAGGGTGTGTGTGTGTGTGCTGTCTTGGGCCTAACAGAGGTGTGTGTGTGTGTGTGTGTGTGTGTGTGCCTGCAGGGTGTGTGTGTGCTGTCTTGGGCCTAACAGAGCTGTGTGTGCCTGCAGAGTGCTGTGATTGTGTGCTCTCAGGGTGTGTGTGTGCTGTGTTGGGCCTAACAGAGGTGTGTGTGTGTGTGCCTGCAGGGTGTGTGTGTGTGTGTGTGTGTGTGTGCTGTCTTGGGCCTAACAGAGGTGTGTGTGTGGCTGCAGAGTGCTGTGTGTGTGTGCCTGCAGAGTGCTGTGTGTGTGTGTGTGGCTGCAGAGTGCTGTGTGTGTGTGTGTGTGCCTGCAGAGTGCTGTGTGTGTGTGCCTGCAGAGTGCTGTGTGTGTGTGTGTGCCTGCAGGGTGTATGTGTGCTGTCTTGGGCCTAACAGAGGTGTGTGTGTGCCTGCAGAGTGCTGTGTGTGTGTGTGTGTGTGTGTGTGTGTGTGTGTGTGCCTGCCTGCTGTCTTGGGCCTAACAGAGGTGTGTGTGTGTGTGCCTGCCTGCTGTCTTGGGCCTAACAGAGGTGTGTGTGTGTGTGTGTGTGCCTGCAGAGTGCTGTGTGTGTGTGCCTGCAGGCTGTGTGTGTGTGTGTGTGTGTGTGTGCTGGCTTGGGCCTTCAACAGGCCTCTCAGGCTGCACAGTGGTGTGTGTGTGTGTGCCTGCAGGCTGTGTGTGTGTGCTGTCTTGGGCCTAACAGAGGTGTGTGTGTGCCTGCAGAGTGCTGTGTGTGTGTGTGTGTGTGCCTGCAGGGTGTGTGTGTGCTGTCTTGGGCCTAACAGAGGTGTGTGTGTGCCTGCAGAGTGCTGTGTGTGTGTGTGGCTGCAGGGTGGTGTGTGTCTCTCTGCAGGGTGTGTGTGTGCTGTGTTGGGCCTAACAGAGGTGTGTGTGGCTGCAGGGTGGTGTGTGTCTGCCTGCAGGTTGTATGTGTGCTGTCTTGGGCCTAACAGAGGTGGTGTGTGTGTGTGTGTGTGTGTGCCTGCAGAGTGCTGTGTGTGTGCCTGCAGGGTGTGTGTGTGCTGTCTTGGGCCAAACAGAGGTGTGTGTGCCTGCAGAGTGGTGTGTGTGTGTGTGTGTGTGTGTGTGTGTGTGTGTGTGTGTGTGCCTGCAGGGTGTGTGTGTGTGTGCTGTCTTGGGCCTAACAGAGGGTGTGTGTGTGTGTGTGTGTGTGTGTGTGCCTGCAGGGTGTGTGTGTGCTGTCTTGGGCCTAACAGAGCTGTGTGTGCCTGCAGAGTGCTGTGATTGTGTGCTCTCAGGGTGTGTGTGTGCTGTGTTGGGCCTAACAGAGGTGTGTGTGTGTGTGCCTGCAGGGGTGTGTGTGTGTGTGTGTGTGTGTGTGCTGTCTTGGGCCTAACAGAGGTGTGTGTGTGGCTGCAGAGTGCTGTGTGTGTGTGCCTGCAGAGTGCTGTGTGTGTGTGTGTGGCTGCAGAGTGCTGTGTGTGTGTGTGTGTGCCTGCAGAGTGCTGTGTGTGTGTGCCTGCAGAGTGCTGTGTGTGTGTGTGTGCCTGCAGGGTGTATGTGTGCTGTCTTGGGCCTAACAGAGGTGTGTGTGTGCCTGCAGAGTGCTGTGTGTGTGTGTGTGTGTGTGTGTGTGTGTGTGTGTGCCTGCCTGCTGTCTTGGGCCTAACAGAGGTGTGTGTGTGTGTGCCTGCCTGCTGTCTTGGGCCTAACAGGTGTGTGTGTGTGTGTGTGTGCCTGCAGAGTGCTGTGTGTGTGTGCCTGCAGGCTGTGTGTGTGTGTGTGTGTGTGTGCTGGCTTGGGCCTTCAACAGGCCTCTCAGGCTGCACAGTGTGTGTGTGTGTGTGCCTGCAGGCTGTGTGTGTGTGCTGTCTTGGGCCTAACAGAGGTGTGTGTGTGCCTGCAGAGTGCTGTGTGTGTGTGTGTGTGTGCCTGCAGGGTGTGTGTGTGCTGTCTTGGGCCTAACAGAGGTGTGTGTGTGCCTGCAGAGTGCTGTGTGTGTGTGTGGCTGCAGGGTGGTGTGTGTCTCTCTCTGCAGGGTGTGTGTGTGCTGTGTTGGGCCTAACAGAGGTGTGTGTGGCTGCAGGGTGGTGTGTGTCTGCCTGCAGGTTGTATGTGTGCTGTCTTGGGCCTAACAGAGTGTGTGTGTGTGTGTGTGTGTGTGCCTGCAGAGTGCTGTGTGTGTGCCTGCAGGGTGTGTGTGTGCTGTCTTGGGCCAAACAGAGGTGTGTGTGCCTGCAGAGTGGTGTGTGTGTGTGTGTGTGTGTGTGTGTGTGTGTGTGTGTGTGTGCCTGCAGGTGTGTGTGTGTGTGCTGCTGTCTTGGGCCTAACAGAGGTGTGTGTGTGTGTGTGTGTGTGTGTGTGCCTGCAGGGTGTGTGTGTGCTGTCTTGGGCCTAACAGAGCTGTGTGTGCCTGCAGAGTGCTGTGATTGTGTGCTCTCAGGGTGTGTGTGTGCTGTGTTGGGCCTAACAGAGTGTGTGTGTGTGTGTGCCTGCAGGGTGTGTGTGTGTGTGTGTGTGTGTGTGCTGTCTTGGGCCTAACAGAGGTGTGTGTGTGGCTGCAGAGTGCTGTGTGTGTGTGCCTGCAGAGTGCTGTGTGTGTGTGTGTGGCTGCAGAGTGCTGTGTGTGTGTGTGTGTGCCTGCAGAGTGCTGTGTGTGTGTGCCTGCAGAGTGCTGTGTGTGTGTGTGTGCCTGCAGGGTGTATGTGTGCTGTCTTGGGCCCTAACAGAGGTGTGTGTGTGCCTGCAGCAGTGTGTGTGTGTGTGTGTGTGTGTGTGTGTGTGTGTGTGTGTGCCTGCCTGCTGTCTTGGGCCTAACAGAGGTGTGTGTGTGTGTGCCTGCCTGCTGTCTTGGGCCTAACAGAGTGTGTGTGTGTGTGTGTGTGTGTGCCTGCAGAGTGCTGTGTGTGTGTGCCTGCAGGCTGTGTGTGTGTGTGTGTGTGTGCTGGCTTGGGCCTTCAACAGGCCTCTCAGGCTGCACAGTGGTGTGTGTGTGTGTGCCTGCAGGCTGTGTGTGTGTGCTGTCTTGGGCCTAACAGAGGTGTGTGTGTGCCTGCAGAGTGCTGTGTGTGTGTGTGTGTGTGCCTGCAGTGTGTGTGTGTGTTGCTGTCTTGGGCCTAACAGAGGTGTGTGTGTGCCTGCAGTGTGTGTGTGCTGTGTGTGTGTGTGGCTGCAGGGTGTGTGTGTGTCTGCAGGTGTGTGTGTGCTGCTTGGTGTGTGTGTGTGCTGTGTTGTGTGCCTAACAGTGGTGTGTGTGCCTGCTGCAGGGTGGTGTGTGTCTGCCTGCAGGTGTGTGTGTGTGTGTGTGTGTGCTGTCTTGGGCCTAACAGAGGTGTGTGTGTGTGTGTGTGTGTGTGCCTGCAGAGTGCTGTGTGTGTGCCTGCAGTGTGTGTGTGTGTGTGTGCTGTCTTGGGCCAAACAGAGCTGTGTGTGTGCCTGCAGTGTGTGTGTGTGTGTGTGTGTGTGTGTGTGTGTGTGTGTGTGTGTGTGTGTGTGTGTGCCTGTGTGTGGTGTGTGTGTGTGTGTGCTGTCTTGGGCCCTAACAGAGGTGTGTGTGTGTGTGTGTGTGTGTGTGTGCCTGCAGGGGTGTGTGTGTGTGCTGTCTTGGGCCTAACAGAGCTGTGTGTGCCTGCAGAGTGCTGTGATTGTGTGCTCTCAGGGTGTGTGTGTGCTGTGTTGGGCCTAACAGTGTGTGTGTGTGTGTGTGCCTGCAGGGTGTGTGTGTGTGTGTGTGTGTGTGTGCTGTCTTGGGCCTAACAGAGGTGTGTGTGTGGCTGCAGAGTGCTGTGTGTGTGTGCCTGCAGAGTGCTGTGTGTGTGTGTGTGGCTGCAGAGTGCTGTGTGTGTGTGTGTGTGCCTGCAGAGTGCTGTGTGTGTGTGCCTGCAGAGTGCTGTGTGTGTGTGTGTGCCTGCAGGGTGTATGTGTGCTGTCTTGGGCCTAACAGAGGTGTGTGTGTGCCTGCAGAGTGCTGTGTGTGTGTGTGTGTGTGTGTGTGTGTGTGTGTGTGCCTGCCTGCTGTCTTGGGCCTAACAGAGGTGTGTGTGTGTGTGCCTGCCTGCTGTCTTGGGCCTGTGTGTGTGTGTGTGTGTGTGCCTGCTGTGCTGTGTGTGTGTGCCTGCAGGCTGTGTGTGTGTGTGTGTGTGTGCTGGCTTGGGCCTTCAACAGGCCTCTCAGGCTGCACACAGTGGTGTGTGTGTGTGTGCCTGCAGGCTGTGTGTGTGTGCTGTCTTGGGCCTAACAGAGGTGTGTGTGTGCCTGCAGAGTGCTGTGTGTGTGTGTGTGTGTGCCTGCAGGGTGTGTGTGTGTGCTGTCTTGGGCCTAACAGTGTGTGTGTGTGTGCCTGCAGAGTGCTGTGTGTGTGTGTGGCTGCAGGGTGGTGTGTGTCTCTCTGCAGGGTGTGTGTGTGCTGTGTTGGTGTAACAGAGGTGTGTGTGGCTGCAGGGTGTGTGTGTGTCTGCCTGCAGGTGTGTGTGTGTGCTGTCTTGGGCCTGTGGCTGTGTGTGTGTGTGTGTGTGTGTGTGTGCCTGCAGAGTGCTGTGTGTGTGTGCCTGCAGGTGTGTGTGTGCTGTCTTGGGCCAAACAGAGCTGTGTGTGTGTGCCTGCAGTGTGGTGTGTGTGTGTGTGTGTGTGTGTGTGTGTGTGTGTGTGTGCCTGCCTGTGGGTGTGTGTGTGTGTGTGCTGTCTTGGGTGTGTGTGTGTGTGTGTGTGTGTGTGTGTGTGTGTGTGTGTGTGTGCCTGTGTGTGTGTGCTGTCTTGGGCCTAACAGAGCTGTGTGTGCCTGCAGAGTGCTGTGATTGTGTGCTCTCAGGGTGTGTGTGTGCTGTGTTGGGCCTAACAGGTGTGTGTGTGTGTGCCTGCAGGTGTGTGTGTGTGTGTGTGTGTGTGTGTGCTGTCTTGGGCCTAACAGAGGTGTGTGTGTGGCTGCAGAGTGCTGTGTGTGTGTGCCTGCAGAGTGCTGTGTGTGTGTGTGTGGCTGCAGAGTGCTGTGTGTGTGTGTGTGTGCCTGCAGAGTGCTGTGTGTGTGTGCCTGCAGAGTGCTGTGCTGTGTGTGTGTGCCTGCAGGGTGTATGTGTGCTGTCTTGGGCCTAACAGAGGTGTGTGTGTGCCTGCAGAGTGCTGTGTGTGTGTGTGTGTGTGTGTGTGTGTGTGTGTGTGTGCCTGCTGTCTTGGGCCCTGCACAGAGGTGTGTGTGTGTGTGCCTGCCTGCTGTCTTGGGCCTGCAACAGTGTGTGTGTGTGTGTGTGTGTGTGCCTGCAGAGTGCTGTGTGTGTGTGCCTGCAGGCTGTGTGTGTGTGTGTGTGTGTGCTGGCTTGGGCCTTCAACAGGCCTCTCAGGCTGCACAGTGTGTGTGTGTGTGTGCCTGCAGGCTGTGTGTGTGTGTGCTGTCTTGGGCCTAACAGAGGTGTGTGTGTGCCTGCAGAGTGCTGTGTGTGTGTGTGTGTGTGCCTGCAGGGTGTGTGTGTGCTGTCTTGGGCCTAACAGAGGTGTGTGTGTGCCTGCAGAGTGCTGTGTGTGTGTGTGCTGCAGTGTGGTGTGTGTGTCTCTGCAGTGTGTGTGTGTGTGTGTTGTGTGTGTGTGTGTGTGTGGCTGCAGGGTGGTGTGTGTCTGCCTGCAGGTTGTATGTGTGCTGTCTTGGGCCTAACAGAGGTGTGTGTGTGTGTGTGTGTGCCTGCAGAGTGTGTGTGTGTGTGTGTGTGGGTGTGTGTGTGTGCTGTCTTGGGCCAAACAGAGGTGTGTGTGTGCCTGCAGTGTGTGTGTGTGTGTGTGTGTGTGTGTGTGTGTGTGTGTGTGTGTGTGTGTGTGTGCCTTGCAGGGTGTGTGTGTGTGTGTGTCCCTAACAGTGTGTGTGTGTGTGTGTGTGTGTGTGTGTGTGCCTGCAGGGTGTGTGTGTGCTGTCTTGGGCCTAACAGAGCTGTGTGTGCCTGCAGAGTGCTGTGTGTGTGTGTGTGTGTGTGTGTGTGTGTTGGGCCCTAACAGAGGTGTGTGTGTGTGTGTGTGTGTGTGTGTGTGTGTGTGTGTGTGT